>NC_091544.1:27333863-27636893 GCF_030788295.1 Drosophila virilis
AAAATGTAGAGCGTAGAGAAAATTGTAGATCAGGCTAAAGACGAAAGTATTTAGAATAGTACTATAAGAGCGTACGGTAGAGTCTACGTAAAGAACGTAGAGTCTAGTGAGAGTGGAAAGCAGCGTAGATAGAATAGAGTAGTGTGTAAGTGTGTAGTCTTGAGATGGTGCTAGATAAAAACGAAGAGTTGAGTGAATAGAAGAGTTCAGAATGTAAGTGTAGAGTAATGTGGAACGAAGGGCTAAAAGAGTATATTTTAGAGTGTATAGAGTAAATTGCAGAGTATATTATAGAGTTGGTAGAGTAAAGAGTAGAGATGGGCACAGAGAAGAATTTTAAGAAGACTGTGAATTAGCGGCCAAAGAGTATAATAAAGATTAAAGCGTATACTATTTAGTATTGTTACACCCTAATTCAAAACATTTTTCAGATTGTTCTAACTGGGTATCTAGTAGTCGAGCCAGACGTTACCTCTGCCTTCTGTCTGTTTTGTGCGCGGTCATCGGTCATCGACGTCATTTATTCCCGTTTAATTACTAGAAAATGACGCTAAGGAAACCAGAACTGAAATTCGAGCTCTGCTGCTGCATATTTTTTGCCCAGGCCGTCGCAAGAACTTTTCCTGGTTGCTGGTGGTAAGAGAAAAAGCGTATAAAAGGCAGCAAATTATTTTTCTATGTTTTTTGCTTGGCCTTAATTGAGCTTGGATACGCATTTATCTTTGGCTGCAGTTAATAGAATCGCACTCTGCGTTTTTTAATATATTCAACACCCATTTATTTTCCTTGCATCGATTTTATATTGCATCTTTACTTCGCTTTCAGCTTGCAATTAAGATATATTCCTAACGCGATAAAAGAAAAATCCAACTATTTCAACTCAAAATGCACAAATACAAAATTTATTTGAATACTCCCATTGATTACTTAACTGGTTTATTTGCATTTAAATATTAGTGCACCAGGTCCTGCATGAAATTGTCAGAGAAATTGGGTTTTTAATCCATAAGATTGATGACTTGTATAAATAGTTATGCTCATATGGGTATATGCCAAGTACGCAATATAAAAATATAAAAAAAATGACGCCTTAGGCGCATATTTGTGCACATTTATAGTATTATCATGAATGGGATTGCTGTACTAATACAGACATATGTATTTATATTCTGTTCCAATAGGCTATAAAGAGCTTAAATGATCACACGGCGCAGGCAAAAGTAAAGACTGGTGGCGAAATGGAATTTGGGTGTGGGCTGTTGATTTTTATCTACACTTGCAGAGGGTACTATAACATTGTCACGAATTGTGTTACGCGTAGAAAAAGACAATTTACATAAATACTGTGAGCCTAAGACTGCGATAACTTCTTGTCAACATTTTTAGTACTCGGAAACTTAAATAAATAAATTAAAATCTGTAAAAATAATGAATTAGATTATTGATTAAAAATTGGAGCCCAAGGTGTGTACAGTCTACGAATCGAATCATAAGCCGGATGAATGAAATATAAATAGGGCTTGCAGCAATATCAGGAACAGCTGACTTAATAGCCAGTTTCATATCTGAAACAGAAGCAATATTGATTATCGGGCTGACAAGTGTATAAAATATTCGACAGCCCCAATTGCCTGTTATATGCTGTTATCGCTGAATCAGAGCTGCATTCGGTTTTATCTATATGGGAAGTACGCATTTAGAGAAGTGTTCGCCCTCTCCCCTTGCTGGCATGTGTGCATCACGTGCAGACTTGCAACTGCAACTGCAACTGCAACTGCGGCAGTGACTGACTGACAACATGACTCGTTTAAGTAGCAGCAGCAAAAGGCCCTTGGCCCCTGCCCCTCCCTGGCTAATTTAGGTGACAACGTGTGCTGGGCACATGTGACGTGGTTCCCATGTCACATAGCCCAGCGCCTGGGCCTGTGTTAGGCAAATAAACGAGTCGTCTGCTGGCCGTAGATAAATATGCGCAACAGCGTGTAGAACGGTGAGTAGCTGGCGGACAACTGGGGCCAACATGTGGCCATTACGACTTTTGGCAATTGCTAAGGGTGGCTGCCAGCTGTTAGCTGTAGCGCCTCCCTCCTCGTTCGTGCACACCTTTCGGATACATTTTTGTTGCTGTCACCTGCCTGTTTTTATTTTGGTTGTGTTGCTATCAGCAATCGCTCATCAATCGTTCAGATGTATCAATCGCAAGCCTGGCCGTTTAATACAGCGACAAAGCAGCAACAACAGGTAAATTCTTATCGACTGTGGTGTAAATATATATAAGTAAATTGCACGTAATTAAATGTTATGAATTTGTTATCAACCGCAAGTTATTTTGTCTGCTATTTTTCATTTTCGGCAGCAACCCGCCTCTTCCACCCCCGACCCACCTTATTCGATTGATCAAGGAAGCTGCTCTCATTTGAAATTCAAACACATCCATGCAAACGAATTGATTAGTTCTTAGTGCAGCCAGCCTTGACAAGGGGGATTCAAATCAATCAAAGTGCGTACCACAGAGCAACTCATGCCCCACAACTGGCCACATGCGGCAACAACATGTATTTTTCTCAATATTCCGCAATATTGCTATGTCCTTGGGGCCTGTCTTTGTGCTTGGTACTGCGCTGCGTATGAGTAATATTCTATGCTTCAACTACTTTCAAAGCTCAAAAGGCAACGGCTCCTGTTTGTTATGCGGGGCCAAAAGTTGGCGGCATATTAAAAGGAAAGGAAAGGAAAGGCTTACGCTTGAGAAGTGCACAAAAGTCAGGGGGTAAATCCATCATAGCTACTTCCCCCGCCCACTTAAGCCCTCCGCCCCAATTGGCTTTAAATTTTTAGGCCGTTTTAAAAACGTCCGCTGTCAAGGACAATACCCCAAAAAAGTCATAACTCTACATAAACAGCGAATGCTTAGGTGGACTGTGGACTTGTGGCGTTCGGCTCGCTTTAAAGGGCTGCGAAATGGCAAAATCAACAGCAATTGCCACATAAAAAGACAGAGCCAAAGAAAAAACCAAACAAATATTTATAAAACCAATAAAGATTCTATTGATGTTTGCTTGTTTTACAACAGCCCCCAGCCTCTGCTCAGTCGCAGTCGCCATTTTTCCCTACTTCCTTTTGTGACTGTGTATTGGCCTTTCATTGACAACGACTGCCCCTTACACATGGTCCAAATGGCAACTGGCAAGTGGGAAATTACCCCGGGCTCCATTCCCACTCTCATAACACACACACAGGCACACCTCGTTGACAGCGCACACATCGTTTGCATTTTTGTTGATTTTGGCGCAATGACACGCATCTCGTTACATTTGACCCTCCCCTGGTCTCTGCCCCATCCCCCTTCCGTCAACGCACTACCCACACCATTGTCATTCCAAGGGCTGGGCCATTTGCGCAGCAGCTTGTCCTTGTCGTCTCCACATACGTGAAAAGCGGAATGGGCATGCGATTGCGAACACCAAAGCCGCAGCCAAAGCTCTTGTTATCCTTCCATGCCAACAAGTCGGCTTACGCGTGTGTCAGGACAGTTAATGTGATGTCTGCACTTTTCAACTTGGCAATTCCTATTTTTTACAACTTTGTCCAACTTGCGCAAGAGATTAACTTCGTTTGTGTGCAAGGTTAATAGCTAAGTTACAATCTTATGTCATGCTACAAATAGAACTGTGACAGATTTAGTCACATTCGTTTATAAATACCCATAAGGAAATTAGAAGAAATATGTTTCAATAAACTATTTATATAAGATATCTCAAACCAACATTAATATTATTATTTTATTTAAGATGTCTTAAATAACTTATATATTGCAGAAAATATATTAACACATTTTTAGTTTGAATAAAAGAATTAAATATTATATACCTAAAATGCCTAAAATTGTACAATATGTATTTCGGCATAAGCTTAAACTGTAATAACTATGGAAATAATTTTTTCTTAATAACTTAAGATTATTATTTAGATAATTATTTTAAGATACATAGTTTTATTTTTTACATAATGTATAAAATAAATGAGGTGCGTAGACATAATATCATTTATATTCCAGTTGAATAGTTCGTTGTTTTTTTTTTCAATTGAAAACTGTTTCAAAATATTCTAATCGAGAAATTTCAGAAATACTAAAGGGGTTTCAATTGTTTTTGGTTGCAAGGCTAGGCTAGCAATAATTGTCCGCACATGTGAATCATATTCAAGTGTTTGCCAGCACTGGTCGCTGTCAATTTAGTGACGACATAAGTCAATGCCTCATAGTCGACGCCTGCTGGCAGTTAAATTTAATTACAAAGCCCAAAAGCGGCCTTCGCCAATTGATGTAACGGGAGCCGCGGCTGAAGCCGGAGACGGAAATGGGGAATGGAAATGGGACCCAGTGACAGCTAATGATGTGTGGGCTGTTGTTGTTGTTCATTAACTGCGTCAAGAACTACGTGACCTCTCCCGGCACTCCATGGGCAGCGGGCAGTGGGCATGGGGTACGAGAATGGAGGATCCTTTGGCGCTTAGCTTATGGTCCGTACTTAAAAACTGTCATTTCAACAAGTGTCGCACTTAGTTGAAATTTAATAAGCTGCCGCAGCAGAAGTTGCTCATTTCCGGCGGATGTGATTCGCATAGAGCAGATGGCGGGCTGCTGCCAAACAACAAAGTTGCACACAATATTTTAATGCAGGCTGCGTGCTGATTGCTGGGAGAGAAAGGTGGGTGTGTGTGTGTGTGTGTGTTCAAATAGAGGGTGCGACCACCTGGTTCGCCAGAAAACGTGCGGCGTTTGCATTTAAACGAGCCGTACGATTTTATTTACTTCTTTTGTTTTTCTATTTTTACACTCAAAAATGGCAGCAATAAACAACAACGCTGTGACCAAAAATATTATGGTTTTAATGGCATCTCATTTAATTAGATATCAGATTCATTGTTTTTTATTTTGACTGATTTGGCAGCCACTGACGTTCGAGCCAAGGACGACGTGCAGCTGTTCAGGTACGCCATGGCGAACACAGCTCGAGCTTGAGCTCGAGCTCGAGCTCGATTGGATAAATCGTTCGTCAGCTGTTTTTAGGTGGGTGGCTCGCAGTTTCGTCAAACGTTTTTATGAGTCATGTGGCTTGAATTGAATAAATAAATAAAATTAGATACTTTGGTGTGCTAACTGTCTAAATTAACACTTGTGTGGCTGTCATATTGAGTGTTGCCTGTAGCTAACCTCCGTCTCGTCATCTATCATTCACGAACAATAAATATTTATTTAGAAGCTAGTGGGCAAGCGCTCATTAATTATGCCAGCAGACAAAATGTACCAGTTGATCACCTGTCTGGTTGACCAGTTGACTGATTGACCGATTGACCGATTGACTGATTGACAGCAATTATCTCTTATGTGCAACGTGTGCACTGAACCAGTTTAATGTCTTATTTTGCACAGTACATTGAGTCTGCCAGCACCACGTGCAGTGGTGGGGCAGCTGCCAAAAATTGTGGCCTTTAACATGCCTCAAGGCCTCAAGATACCCTCTGCTGCCCTGCACTATGCTGCCAGTGCCTGGTTTATTTTTGTAATATTTTAATAAGAATTTAGCATGAGAACACAATTTGCCATATAAACTAATCCACTTTAGCTGACAGTCACACGTACGTAGAAACACACACACACACACACACACACACACTCAACATGGACAGACACTAATCCCGTTCTCTTGCCTGCAGTGACGTCCACTGCATATTATAAAAGTTTATAACAGGCTCAGACAAATGGAAAGTTATGAGGGTGCTGTACGGTGGTTGCCATGTAGTGGGTCGTGGGTGGTGGAGCTGCTGTATGGTGGCTTCCTGCTCCTATTCCAATTCTGATCAATGCAAATTGAATGCAATTGAGCAAGTGTCCCAAGATACAGCAGCTGTTGCCATAAATACGCATAGGGTCGCAGAACAAATGTAATTGGCTTTTGCTTTAAGAGATATTGGTTTCTTATTATGTAAGAGAATTATGTATATTAAAATATGCTTCCCAACAAACTTATCTTATTAATACTTAAATGTATGAAATTTGCCTCTTCAGTTCGGTATTCATATAATTTCTAGCTAACATATCATCTTTAGCATTTTTTATTAGCTGAGATATGAGATATTATATGTCATGTCTGATTGCTCCGCGCTTTGCTAATGCAAATACACAGGATATTTGACCTCGACACATACAGAATTTAAGGACCAAGGGCAGGCATAAAATGTATATTACGACTGTTTGCAGTACGTTACGGCCTAGTATAATACAAATAATCATAATAATTTAAAATCTGCGGTAGATCGAATATTAAATACCCTAGCATACAAAATGTACGTCTGCAAGTATGAAAATATCAGACGAGCGTTCTCAGGTTGTATAATAAAGTAAAATATAACTTAAATATATATGTAGCCAACAAAATTTGCTGCATTTGTATTTCATACTATAGCTCCATTTATGATTGATTCTAATCATGACAGCTTTATTAATGAAAGTTCAAACTTAGGCAAACCTATCACAAGTTTCATCACCATAGCTTTAAAATTGACCTTGTTGATACTAATTCACATTCTATACGACAGCATTATATTAACCGCTGCATGACTTTTCAAATTCAATAGGCAATAAATTTCATATTTATTCTTCCATTATATTTTCCATATTAATAAACAAATAGGCGCAACAAATAAATATAGAATTAAAATTTTAAAGTGCACTTAAAGGTATTTTTCCTTTTATGAGTTGTTAAATGAAACTAATTTCAATTTTAGTTTTTACAGCTGGGCGCTTTCATTCATTGACCGTACCTTTAAGAGCAATGCAAAGGTCACAGTGCTGTGTTAAATTATGGTTGTGTGTATGCGCATGTGTGTGTGTGTGTGTGTGTGTTTGTGCAGCTTAAGAGTGGCATTTAGCTGGGCCGCGATGCGCGCTGATGCCTGACCCTCAGAACACACACACACACACAAGCAGGACACATGTGAGCCGAGTGTTACAGACGCTGTTAAAGTGCCCATAAAGGGTGTCCATTAAATGACCAAGTGATGTCAACATGTGGGTGTGCCACGCCCACGCAATGTGTTGCCAACAGTTGCCAGTTGGCAGTTGCCAGCAACAATAACACAAATGAGACAGAGATGGACAGTAAAATGTGATCCATAGGGATTTGCGAGGCGTCGCTTGCATATCCATCATAACACATGCAACTAACTAAAGCAACAACCACCTGCTCTTTTGGCGCCTCCCAGGGGTCAAGCGAGCGGCCTGTCAAAATATTGACACTGGGTCTTTAGTTAATGTGAAGGTCAACTGCACATTAATTGCACGGGTGGGCTAGAGAGGAGAGCCGCTGCTGCTGGCATGCCTTATGTTTGGCTTTGAGTTATGTGCAGGGGGCGTGACCCGCTTGCTGATAAATCTGCGACAATTTCAGGCACTCGTTGATTTATGGCCGCGTGCCAATTTGCAGTTGTAATTAGCGTCGTGTTTATTTTCTAATTGAATGTTAATTGAAAGCGAAAAACAACTTTACGAGCTTTTTCAATATTTTTTTTCGGCATTTTGGACTCTTCCTGCTTTGTTTGCCCATGGCGAACATGCTAAAATCGGCAGCTGTTTACCCATTCGTGACTTACTTTTAATTCAAATAATCGCACACAAATCAGATTTGTCCACTCGAGTAGCTGCTGCGCCTGTCACTCGCTGGTTTTGCTTGCTTCGCAAAGTGTGCAAACAAATCAAATTCAGAAAATTCGCATTTGCCTCCCGCAATCGACTCGCAATAATAACTAACTATGTAGCTGCGGGTACTTATGTATCTGCCGGATACGCGGCGTATGTGTAACATTTTTAGCTTGCCTGCTGCGTTGCGCATTCGCACCGTTGCACAAGGTGTTCGTTGCTCGGCGAAAAATCAATGAAAATCAAATGAGCATTCGAGGAAGCCTTTGACATTAGAAACTTTCCAAAATGGTGAGGTACTCAAATATGCCCAAGCAAATAATATTTGGCAATTTCCTCAATTGCTTTAGTTTAATCACATTTCAAATGAACTCTTTGAGTTTGCAAGCCGCACATCGAGCACAGTCGTTGAATTTCGGCGAAATTGAGTTTCATAATTGATGATAGTTACATTTAAATATGCACTCAGTGAGCAGTAACTGCCCAGGACCCGCAGTTATTTATACATCCACGTAATAAGTTACTCACCACAATTTACATTTACAATTTATATATATAAATATATATATATATATATATATATATTTTTTTTTTTAGAATACAAAGTTCGCCAAATGAGAAAGCAAGTGTCAGGCTAGTTAGTGTATAGATGTAGTATAACAACTCCTCAACAGGAAAAGGCTATTGCATTCAGTGCTAAAATTTCATAAATATTAATAATATATGTATAGCATAACATAATTAACATGCCATTACAATTATTATGCTAAAAACTATAATAAGAATAAATAGAATAAGAATTAGTGAAGTAATTCTTATTTAAATCTGTCCAACCCAAAATTCAAGGAAAGTCGCACGTGGATATAAAAAGCAACAAAATAATTTGTATAACAAGACTCGATTTTTAAGTGCATTTGCAGCAATTCGATTCTATGAATAATATAAAAAAATTAACTAACTATGCCTTGCATGCACCGTTCCAGGTCGTCTGTGATAATATTAGAGACAATTCTGCTCAAGGTTTTGTCTTTCTCGAGTTATATAATATATTCTAAGCTATTTAGCAAGATTATAGTTTTGGCGAGAATTAAGATCGAATTCGCTTTTGTACTTCGCAACTCGTGTCGTAAAATAATAAATTGGATATAAGTGTAAATATCAATGTGAATATGAAGGAGTAAGAGTAGTATCTTTAGTTTGTATACTGCTACTGCTGCAGTAAAAGCTGTCTTAAGTAAATACCTAAGGTCTAGGAAACTGTCTCTTCTCTGTACAAACATTTATGATTGTTTGCTGTTAGGCTCTAATATCAAAGCTCCTATTTACAAACAGAGGGACGAATGAGCATATGGAAATTAATGTCCATCTTAAGCTTTACGAATATGTGTGTTAGTAAGATGTGTGTGTGTGTGCGCACATATATGCCTTAAGGTGCTGGATATATGGTTTATGGTGCCATTATTCCAGCCTACGCAAGGCTATAAAAAGGGGTTGCTTCAACGTACAATAAATGCAATGTAAAATTGTATCCGCATCTGCAGTTACGAGTCTATCTGCAAGTAGCTTGGCTACTTTAATCTCCCTATATGTATGTTAAAGTGCGTGTGTGTGTGCGTGCGTGTGCGTGTGTGTGTGTGTGTGTGTGTGTGTGTGTGTGAAAGTGCAGTTATGCCCGAATGGGCAAGTCGCGTTCAGCCATTTGGAGGCTTAACCGGAAACTTTTAATTTAATTAATTTATACACAAAGGCGCAATCAACAAAAGACGATTGCAACTGTCGTGCCCGAATCCCAAAACCCCACCCCAACCATCCGCCGGCCCACTCCTCACCACAGACATTCGCGAATTGCATGTGAATTTGCGGTTAGAGGGCAGCGAGTGCATCTGCTGATCTGTTAGATACACGCAGACATATGGATAGATAAACTGAACGTCTTTCATTTTCAAGATGATTTTTTGTGCCCTGGCATTGCAATGCTCGATTTATTTTGAGTAATGCGAACAGTTTTCCATAATTCATGAACAGCGGGCGGTGATTTGCTGCTTTCCCTCAATTTGCTTTGCATTTGCTTAATTTTTCTTCTTCTTTGAAGGTGAGTTGAGTGGGCAGAAGGGGTCTAGCAACAGCTGCACATGAGTCGCATGGCCACGTCTAACGCGCAGTTGCTGCCACTTAGCCTTGGATGCAACAGGTGAACTGCGTTTGGTAGTTGGCTCTATTCAAGTAGAATTCATGGGCTGCTCGCATATGAATTGTAAGCCAAGTCGGACGGAAGCAGCAATTAGCATGGCAACATAATTAATTTATCAAAAATCATCTACGGAAAAGTTTGGGGAAGTCACATACACACACACACACACACCGACACACCGACACACACGCACGCCGACCCAAGCACACGCACTCCCAACAACTACATGCAACAGGTCAGCGAAAGATGAGACGCATATAAATATTTATATTAGAATATCCAGTGTATATACAAGTTAAGCATAAAACACATTCTACACCCAACATGTACGAGTTTTATTGATTTTCTCACTGCTTTTGGACAGCGCATATGTTCTATGTATTCAAATATTAACACCCTGTTCGGCATACCAAATTTCAGTGCCATTAAAATTTATGGTTTTATTGGCCAAACTGAAGTCTGTTTGGCTCGCAAATTATTTAAGCTCAAGTTGAAGGGTATTAGGTAAGTATATTTTGTACACCTAACTGAGCGCCAGCCGCATCAGAGTCTATAAAGTATTAAACACTACTACAATTGCACAATTAGTAGATGAAAGTTTTAGTTTGTTTTAGTGTAGCTGACCAGTAAAAAGCCTTTATTATTTCTACAGAAATACAAAATAATATTTAATATTCATAATTGAGTGTTCGCGTCGGAAGTGCCGGCGGTTTGGCCTGGCCCTCGCCCCACACCATGAGAAATGCGTTCTTGAAAAACTGCGGTGTTTCAGTCCGATCTATATGAAATGTTCATTGTCTATGTAGGCAACTGTGCGTATATACCTCCGCCTAAATATATAAAGATTAATTGATCTAATTCTTATAATTCTCAAGTGATACTTTGAAATGTTTCTTAAAATTGATATTTATCAATATTATGGAAATTTAGAAAAACATCCCTTCTGCTTTAGTATGTTAAACGAGCACATGGTAAATATTTTAAATGTCAGGTATCTAGCTCCTGTGGTCTGTGCATTTATCTTATACAGACGGACAAGGCTCTATAGATTCGTTTTGATGATACTGATTATATTAACACCATATTAAAACGGATATCCCTCCTCCCACTTGTTAAATATATTTGCACAAAAATATTTTACACATTTTGAGTAATTTCAAAAGGTTCAGGGATTGAAGAATGAACATATAAGTCCATATTATATGTCCAATACTTAAGCTTAGACAACCACTATTTTTACAAAATTATTCAGCATGTAATACTTATTAATAATAATTAATGCTCAGTCGGATGGTTTTCTTAAATAATTTTTGAAATGTTTTACCTGCATAAATAAAAACTTTTCTTTTATTAGATTTATTTGCCGTTTTGGGTATTTGAATTTGCATATATAGCAGAGCACGCTGTACACTTCCTGCAACACTCTTTGGCAAATTTTCACTTATTTTTTATAAAGATTTCGTCACTGATTTTCAATTTCACTTGAAACTCGCGGATTAGTGCCTTGATTTCAAAATATGATGGCACCTGTTGCGCCTGTTGGCCGGAGCTCGAAATCTGGCTCCGATATTGGCGCGCTAATTTAATTGACACTTGCCGATTGATGCGGCTATCAAATTGGATGGAAAACTTTTCGGGTCGCGTTTCAATCACAATTATTTGTGGGTATTTCGTATTATTCGCCTTGGGGATTTGCTGTTATTTATGAAGTTTTATGGCGCTCGGTGTTTTTGAGCCCAACCAATATTATTTTTATTTTTATTTAGATAGGTTTTTATTGTATTTTCTATTGGCACATTCGCGCCTGCTGCGAAATTCATCCGCGCTGCCCAACGCTCGATGGCAAAATGCGCAAACAATTCGCTGGGATACGACGCTGCCGCCAACGCCGATGCCGATGCCGATGCCGGATAAGCAAATGTGATAGCGTGTTCCCTACGACTGCGGCGATGTCTGTTGCGCAGCGGCGTTTCGTTGGGACACGACGCGGATTCGACTGGATTCGGCAGCAGGCGAGAACAAGCCATAGTTCGGAACCCAGACCCAGTCGCACTCCCAGTTGCCCACATTGATGCTTTCGCATGTTGAATAATGCACTCTGTGCATGTGTGTGCGTGTGTCTGTGGTGAGTTTTGTGCGTTAATTTCTATGGCTGCCGCCAAGCGAGCTGCTGCCATTTGAAGTTAGCGCTTGCCCCAGGGATAAAAGGCAGGAACAAAACAACAAACGACAAAAAAAAAAGGAAATCAAATCTGTGAATGCGAATATGAGTGTTTATTTTATTCGGTTTTTAGTGGCGCATAAAATGACCGCAAATCATTTGTGCGTGTGCTCACATTAAGCATACGCCACATCGGCCATACGCCTGTTCATTTTTGCGGCCCGCTGTAAATCTCTTTTACACGCCCAGGGACTGTCATGGTCAATCCAAAAATACCGCATAATTGAGGTATAAACGCAACAATTTCGTCACAATTCACAATTTGACATCGAAATGCGTAAATAAATGAGTCTGTCGGCAATTTCAATCAGCATCGACAGTTGTGAGCTGATTGAAATTAATGGGCAACCCGTTCAGATCCAACGGGAACCGCTGCTGCTGCTGCTGTTGCCACAGATCGATCTGAACTGCGGCGCCACCTTGACTGACATTGCCCTCAGGCCGGGTAGACCCTGGGCTGGCCGCCACGCTGTGCCTTGTTCATCGCTAATTCAAACGGCTCTGCATATGGCCAAAATCAATTTGTACAACTAAGTTGCTTTATGATCGCTGCCAATAGCCAGTGCGACGGCGATGTCAACGGCCGATGTCGACTGAGGCTGTCGCTGTCGCTGGCCCTAGCTTGTTAGCAGTTCAATCAAAATTGTTGGAGGCATATTAATTGGTAGCGCTAGAGTTGCTACTGTTTGCGATCATATTATAACGCATTGTTATTATTGATTTGTATATATACATATATATATATCAATATATTTGACGCACGTGTCACGCCTGCAAAGTGTTATTGTTCCCTTTGAGCTAACTTATACAGGTCTTATACTTATGCCCATACTTATAACTAAGCCTAGACAAACACGTTCTAGGCATTTGGTTGGGCATATGCCTTATGCAATTTTTGTTGCTACCAATTGTTAGCTTTTTATCACTAAATTTAAACATTTCAATTTATTACCAGATTATTTAAATTTTGTTAATTTCCTCCAGTATTTGATATTAGTAAAGCTTTTAACAAGCGCGCGTGCTGCCAACTAAGTATGTGACCATGCTATAGGTTGTGGTATTTGAGAAACCATAACTCTAATACTGCGAGCTAGTATAAGTTGCGCTTTCGCAATGGCTGGTGTCTTTGCTAATGTATTGCGTATGTAAAAGTTTATTTAAGCTTAATGCGTCTTCGTCAAGTTATGATGCTTGTCGTTAAGTTTGAAGAAGCTGCTGTAAGTGGTATGTGTATAAGACTGAATGCCTATAAGACTAATGTTTTAATGATGAACTTAGATGTTTACTTGTCATATTATGTATAATAATTAATATGCATAGAATTTTCCAGCTCAATTTAATTAATTATTAATTTATTTCCATACAATTCATACATCATACAAAAAAGTTAACTGCACATTGTATAACAGATTCCATAATCGATCATTTATTTTATACAGTTCTTAAATGTGCGCCACATGGCAGCCAGTTGGCTCCAACGTGTCTGCACTCCTTGGTACCTGAACTATAAAGTAACAAGATCTCTTGAGATCGTGTAATTCTAGCAGCGTACAACATCAATGAATGCCATTCAGTCGGAGACCCAACTGCAAATTGCGATGAGTAACTCGCCGTGGAGACTGGTTGGGTAGGGGTTCTTGTCTGGGCCTGTGTTGGGTAGGGGTTGTGTTTGTGGAGCATGTGTCGTTTCGGGTGCTGACTCTAAGCACACATTTCGCGATTGTTTACAAACTGTGGCCGCTTATGGGAACGGGCTGCGACCGAGTCGAACCAACTGACACGATCTGCACTTGGCTGCGCCTTCAAAGACTGTGACAGTTTCGATATCGGATTACCAACCAGCCAGGGCAATAAAAATAACAACATCGAGCACCCAACTTTAATGCTTCCCCATACAGAACAAATGAACATATTATAGACAGCGCTGACTGACTAAAAACTGCCCTGGGTCTATCTCATGGCAGTTTATAATATTGTCTTTTTTATTATATTTATTATATTGAGGGTTTGTTATAATTGGGTGTTTCTGGGCGAGTATATTTTGCGAGACCATATAACAGATTTGGTATGCTGGCCCTGCCAATTTCGCAGATCCATGGGTCCTGGTGAATGTAAATTCTAGGGATTGTTTATGCTAATCCTGAATGTAAAGAATTGTGTATATTTATATAGATATGTTTTAAATTTAAAGCAGCTTCATTCTCTTAGATCCCTTGAACCAATTCTTATAGGGTATACAAATATCGTTATTAATATGTGTATATATCTATATGATATTTACATATGGTCATTTTCACACACACACACATACGCGATGGAACGACAACTGAGCTGCGCATTAAGCACATTTTAATTAATAGGCACTGTGGCAGGCGTCCAGACGCGCGTAGTCTCTGGCCGCAGGCACTGTTGCTCAGTCTTCGCTCCGACTTCTGCGCGATGTGGCGCAACGGCCGCGGATTAGAATCAGCACCAAAAATAGTAACGTGTTAGGGCTAAGCAGAGATTCGACAATTGGGCCATTGGGGCACATCCAGCCGGCCGAGACCCAGCGAAGAGCCGCCATGTGCTGGTGCGCACGTGTCTACTGGACGGTTCTGCATAATCTGTTCGCGCGCTTCTACAACAGCCTCACGGAGCGCGGCTATCGACAGGGCTGCTGCGCCTGCTGCTGCGGCGGCTACAGTCGCCAGGCCGGTGACGACGACGGTGACGTTGACGTTGACGCTGACGCCGACAGCGACGCCGGCAAACGGGTTTCAGAATCGATCGTTGATGACGATCAGCAGCGATCCGCACCACACGATTATGTCATTGTGGGTAAGTTCTGGGCGAGCGCTTTGATAATGAAGTGCCGCCCGCTATCTTCGGCAGGCCGAAGAGTCAATACCCTTGCGAACGTAGAGTCGATTTTCGTTACGTCTAGTTATGTATCGATCTTATAAGAAAGCTATACAATATAATTATCTAGTTATTGATAACACTATTATATATACAATTTTTCTTAATATCATTTAAGGAATCTTGTCAAACAAGTTAAAATTCATTATGTTGGAGTTATCTTAAAGAACAAACATTTTGACCCAATTTTAGCCCGATCAGCATTGAGCAGGCTGAGACTTGCTAACCTTTCTCAACGATCAGAATCTTGACATCAGAGCAGGGAAAATCTTTTCATATTTGCATTTAATGGGATTGAAGTTATCAAGATAGTTTTCCCATGGGCGCCGCAATAAAACCAATTAATAATAGAAATAGGATCAAGCAATTAAATTCAATTGAAATATCTTGAAAGTTGAACAAGTTTTTTATACAAAAGCTTAGTTACCGGCCAATTTATTTCATTTATCTGTTACAATATTTTCTTAAGAGATAAAGGTGTATTGTTACGTGATAGACCCAGAGAGACCACAGTTCCAATGGCAGCTATATAATATAGTGGTCCAATTTTCCGATTTCGATACATGTCTTAAAGCAGACGGACATGATTATGTAGGTCCGTGTGTTCGGGCTGAGAAAATATATTTACCTTACCCACACACACACACACACACACTCTCACGCACATCATAATTAAACGCAGACGATGCTGATGCCAACTATGTGGAGATCGAGCAGCGGCAAATCGAGACAGAGCCATACTACTTCACCGTGGATCGGGACATGGCGGAGCGCATGCTCTGCGGACGTGAGGATGGCGCCTGTTTGGTGCGTCCCTTCAAGGCGACGGATGTTTGCATCAAGTACATTGTGAGCATCTGTGCGGATCGGCAGTTCTATCACCTGTTTGTGCGCCAAATCGATGGACGACAACGCTTCGCCATTGGCCAGTCGAAGCCGCACGAGCGGCACTTCGCTTCGCCCTGCGAGATCATCGAATTCTACGTGGAACACGCGCTCCTGTGCACCAACAAGCAGCGCAGCCAGAGCGTTCGACTGAGGCCCATCAGCTGTGCCTAGGCAGGGAGTACATATGCATGTATATAGACGTGATTAGCGTTTAGGTTATCGTTTATTGGGTTTATGAGTAAGATAAATTATGTACAAATTGCGTAAGTTAATTATAAAGTTAGTTAATTAGATAGCCGGGATTATTAGGTGGCCACAACGGCCTTGAAGGCGCACTGGTTGTTCTGCATTAGGGCGGGCCAGAGGAAGGCTTTGATTAGGTCCGAGCGGCGATCCGACTGTGGATGGCGCTCGTGTTTCTCGGGACGCAGAAAACCTAAGAAAATAAAGAACCACCATTAATAATTAGTTAAATATAGAAGTACTGGTAATAAAATAAAATAATAAATTTTAAGTTAAACATTTTTTACGTCCCAAAATGTCTTAAAACTCTTACAAATATCCGAAAAAATGTTTCTTATAACTAAAATGTGGCGAATTTCAGTGCAATCATTTTATGGGACAAGCCTTTTGTTCATCAAATTTGTAGATATGCTCGATGGATAGATGCATTTGTAATTAACTTACCCAAATTAAAATCAGTGTCCAGATAGTAGGGCGCCTTTTGGTTGATCATACGCCAGGCCAGTCGCACGCAGGCGCTGACAAAGTGCGTCAGCGGCGGACAGGACTCCAGGCAGGGATACTCGTGCAGAGTGGACAGCACCTGATTGAAGACGGACCGTTCGATCTCGCCCAGCGGAAAACTCTCGGCTGTCTCATGCAGATGATGGCGCACAGACCGATCCAGGGCCAAAGTCGTCTCGCTGCTGCTCTCCAGCGGGCAGTTGAGCACACGGCGCACCTCCAGCACCTTGCGCTCGCGCATACCGTGGCACAGGCGAAAAGAAAGCTGATCATAGTGAGCAACATGGAAAAGAAGAGAAAAGAAGACAAAGAAGGTCTCAAAATATGCCAATCATCTGTGCAATCGCTGCCCACGGCCAAACACAAGACCAGCTGATCCGGCCAATTGCCGGTGTCATTCATCTATCTATCCACTTGTCTCTATTCAGCGCCGAAGATCGAAAGTTATTTATCTACAAGCCTTAGATGGCTGCCTACGAACAACAAGCTTCTCCAGCCGCAGTTGGGCCGATCGCCAGCGTAATTTCTCAGCATTTCTGCCTGGCCCGGTTCGCCCCAAGGCGTTTTACTTTCCTCTATAACACTTAATCAGTGCCACAAACTCGAACAGCTGCCACGCCAGCTTGCAGCGTTGCGTTGCAAATTGATATTTTGGCGCAACCGCAGCAGCGATCGCAGCCTAACTAGCCGCTCTTAACTCCATAATCAATATGCTTTATTAATTTAATTTAATTTAATCGTTTTAAAAATCAAAGTTCAGTCTAACGAACACCTTATTTGGTTTTTAAATATTCTATTTCATATATACCATCTATTCTTTTCACTATGAAACGAATTTTTACAAATATTCTAAATTCTAAATATTCTATACCATATATGAATGACAAGCATTATTATTTCTCGACTTCGTCTATATTAAATTGATTATACATTAAACCTTATTAACGGGTTTAAAGACACAATGAATAACTGTTTTATCATTCGCAAAACTTATTTTAAGTTTTAAATTTGCATATGAATAACGGATCAAATTTCATCCAATAAATTGAAATAAGCAATAAAATAAACAACAATAAAAACCTAGCTCTAAATTAGGTAAATGTTTCCATTAGTCTATGCCCATTTTTAATTAATTTAAGCTAGTTCTTTTATAAACCCATCATCTCGAATCAAACACGAATTCATAATTATACATTAAATGTAAATTTTATAATAATTCCTGTTATCTATCCCATTCAACATCTTTGACATTGATTTTCCATAAGCGAATTTCTACGGTTTACTGTTTGAAAAAACTTCCTGCCTTTCCGTTTGGCTCGTGAGCCCAAGGAATGCAACAATTTAATTTCTAATTTTTTGTTGCCAATTCCATTGAAAATATTGTAAGCTCCACAGTTTAAATAAATACATAATTTATATCTTCGTCCATATCAATAGAAATATAGCCTTAGTCTCAGAGGCTGGCTACAACAGCTGAGGTTTGTCAAATACTGTTTATTCGGTACACGAAAGTATTCTGGACTAAGCTACTTACCACAATCATGGAGAAGAGTATCTTGGCCTTCAGACTGTGCACATGCTTGAGCTGGGGCAAGCTGTCCAACGCCTCCAGGGCGTCCGCTCGGTTCTCGATGTAGAGATTGCGATAGTGTGACACGAATTCGCTGTGGAGCAGAGACGATTGAGACGTGGGATGCGAGTGAATAGAAGTCAAGTGAGAGTATGCTATAGAGGGGGCGCGCGTGTGCGTAGGTGACAGCACAAGCGAACCAGGTCAAGTGAGCAGAGCAGAGAAAACGAGTCTATCAGCACACTTGGCCAGCTTACCTGCCATCCTCGCTGGCCGAGTCATCCGAGTGGTAGCCATCGCTGCAGCTGCTGCCGCCACCGCTGCCAGCGGCTGTCACTTTAGTGGCCGCCAGTGGACTAGGCGGCACACTCTCGGGCCCCATCATGTGGAGCACCACCTCGCAGCCGCGCGAGAAGTTCATCAATAGGCCTGCGGCTGGGCGCTTCTCGATGTGCGCCTGGGCATCCAGACGCTTCACCTGGCCCACACAGGACAACACTTCCTTGTCGTTCTCGACGCGCGTGCTGAGATTCTCGACGAGTGTGTGAAGCTGCTTTAGCGCCGGCTTGTCCAGCATGGTCAGCAGGGTCTTGTTGTCTATCAAACGTTGCTGTATGTCGCCATAGTTGATGGCCAGCAGCCGTTGGTGCGAGGAGTGCGCCGGATCCTGATTGATCGTGACCATGCTCAGTTCCTCCAGCTTGTGTATGGCCATCTTGTATGTATCCACATGTCGTTGCAGCTCAGTCTTGAGTGCCACATGCAGCGATATCAGCTGCCCCGAGGCATCTGTGGTCAGTCCATGCACGCCCAAACCCTGGACAGCATTGTCAAAGCTGCGTCGACGTTCGCGCAACGCCTGCCGCAAACCAGGCTCGAACTGCGCCAACGACTGAAGCAACTTGGCGCAGCGCTGTCGCAGGCCAGACTCGTGTGGATTGGCAAAGAGGCGCACCAGCTGCCAGACAACTGTCTCGCTGGGCACATCCGGCCGGGGGGTGCTGTTCAGCGTGGTCAGCCTGCAGTAGGAGCAAGTGGCGGGTAGTTGGCTTAACAGTGTAGGCGACTTGTTGAGTGACTTACCTCGTGTAGAAGGACTCCAGCAGATAGGCGCTGTGCGGCAGATGCTCCAGCAGCAGATCGATGGGCAGCTCCGCAATCACCGAGTGCAGCACCGAGGGACCCAGCCGACCCACCACGCCCGCCGCCTCCCGATACTGTCGGCCCTCGGAGAGCAGCATCAGACGGCGCAGCACCTGACGCGGACTGGTCAGAAATTCGCGACCATCGCGCGAGGGTCCGCGTATGCGCTCCCGACTATCCGCCATGGACAGGCACTGGCTCTGCAAAATGGCGTCCTGGTGATTCTTCAGAAGCAGCTGTTTCCTGTCGACAAGGCCGAGTCTGATTACTGGGCTCAAGGGCAGTAGCTCAATGGGTTAATGTGGAGTGCTGCTTTATACAAATGCGGAATGTTCGATGCAATGTGGATGCGATGAGCGAGCGAGAGTGAGAGACAGACAAAGAGAGTGAGCTGTGAACTGCGTCTTATAACAACTTCGGCTCCATGTGCGTTGCGTGGGCGATCTGCCAAACTGGAACTCAGTCTTAGATATTTTATCTATGCGTAGTCTCTGCTGCTGCACGAAGAAAAAGAAAGAAAATGCCATTTGGCAATTGTTAATAAATAGGAAATCTGTCTGGGTAAGAATTCGCTTAGGCACAAACAACAAACAACAATTGCCACTTTCACCGTCGGCCTGGGGCGGGGTCCACATAATTTATCATAACTTAAGACCTCACGCGTAATCACAAACAAACAAACTAACTAACAAGCCGACTTGAGTCGAGTCGAGGCTCTGCAATTGTTCAGGAAATACACCCCTTACATGTCTGCATACTCACATATCATATCTAGCCATGAATGTGATTGCCAAAACAACAACAAGTTTGCCATTTGTTGTGGGAGTTTTTTCCATTCCGTACATGACAACTAGGGAAACAAGGCGTAAACAATGAGGCACTAAAAACTCAAATCGAAGGAGCAGCTTTAAAACTATTCAATTACCGTGCCATAAATAATGCTGAATAATGGGCGTTTAGTCCATTGAGCATATTTGAAGTTAGCTATTTTACCTGCAACAATCGCAAAGCCTATTTCCTTACCTCTAAATGGGTAATGCGTGCATAGCAAATCTGTGATATGTGTGAAGTCTGCACTAGCCAAATCATTATCATCTATAAAAATTGAGTATCGCTCCTGAAGTTGAAACGGCATCTTCTCGGTAACTGCTCCGACGCTCAAACACCTAACTAACCCATGACGTCACGATTACAAAGCACTATTTTATTATTGTATTAATTTCAATGTTTTTTATACACGCTTTAAACAGGGAAACCAAAACCCCATCGAATTTTCCAAAACCCTGTCGGAGTGCTCACTTTCCAACCAAAAGCAAGCTTAAGTTATAGTTTCAGCTTATTCTGTTAGTCAGTCAGATAGTTGTTTGAATGTCAGTAAGGGGTATCGAATTAAGATCCAAATCAAAATTTGCCGACTCTGGCATACCCTGTATATAGTACTAAAGAGTTATATACACTCTACTCAGCATATTAGCACACTATGAGAAACTTTATATTAAATAAAGTTTTGTGTAATATGTTATCGTCGGACTCTAGGAGTTTATTCAATTAGATTAATTAACATTTATTTTATTATTTATTTATTTAATTAGATAAATTTACATTGACCCAGCTTATCTCTTGATTATATGTAGGCATATATACCTTGTCTTTTTCTAGCTTTTTTTCCACCCATTTGCTGGATTTTCTATTTCAGGTCTTTTACCCCAAACAAACACAATATACATAGTTTTTTCTTCAAATGCATTGTTATAAGTTTTAAGCTGAAGAAGGCACTTAGCACTTCTTAAAAAATGGGAATATCTCAAGCAGAAAAACACGATGTATTAGAATAAAACCGTATATAGACTCCAGTAAGTAATTTTAATGCAAGCAATAAAAAATCGGATGCATGATCACAGGAGCTCATCTCGATGCTGCTTCTGAACCTCTATTAAACCACTCAAACTATACTTTTCATGTACTATGGCACTCATTCGAAGAAAGTTTCATATTTTACAAGTTCTTGTTAAATCTTTCCAACATATTTCACCTGTTTTGTTGAATGCAACTCGCATATTTACATGGAATTCGAGCGCCGATGAGCGCTGAAGCTGAACCAAAGAGTTTACGCGGGGAGCGGCTTGGGGGTGGGTTTTGGTTAAGAAAACTGGTAATATGTTTGTGTTCCCAAGAATTAAACATTTTATGTTTAGCAACAATTGTTGTGGCCCTGTGGGACGACAAGCAGCATATGAGAAGCAGCCAAGCGCAGCGCTGCCAAAGCTGGAAGTGACCCACCCAAAAGAGTTCGAGACTCGTGCATTACTAGCTCCAGGCCGCGGCTGCGGCTGGCCCGGCTTAACGGACAGGTAGACGCCTTAATTGTAGTAACCCCCCCCCCCCCCCCCCACCGGGGGCACTTGTTTTCAGTTGTTGTTTCGGTTTCGTTCTAAATGCGCTTTGCCGTTACTCCGGCTCCGACTAGCAGCTGAAGAAGGTGTGTTTCGGTGAGAAAACTATTTTGTGAGCTAGTTAAGATCTACTTAAGATTTATAAACACGGTAGAATGTACACGTCGAGAATAGCCTGACTAGAAGATACACTCTATCAGCGTCCTTACGACCTTCTATCCATCTTTCTTTCACACGAAAATATAAATAACTATTTTTTAATAACTAAACTTTCAGAACCTAATGTTTAGGTTAGGCCTCTTAAAATAGTTTTTTTTTGTATTTATATACCATTTCTTTGGCTTTTATATCGAGGTCTAGATAGACCAGTCATTCCCGAAGTGTTCAAAAATCCAAAAATCCCACAGGGGAGGGGGCTTCAAAGGGCACACACAGAACCTAAGCACAACCCATTAAGGGGTGCTGAAATATATTTATTCTCAAGGTGGACATTATGCAAAATAGGTATAAGAACCTCAGATCAACATAAACAATCAGACAGACAAACTGATATCGATAGATCAGTTGACATTATAATGTATGTATGCATATATATGAATATGTTATATGAATAAGATATTTATTACATGCGTGCACACAAAATAAATATACCCCTTCTTTGTTGCGAGTTCATTCTAATTAATTGTCAGGCAGCTGCAGCTTGCACAATGTGGGAACCAATTGGCAAAATCTATAGCAACGTGTGGCCCAAACACTGCACAGGATTTGCCAGCTACAATAGCCCCAGTCTCACGCTGCATCTGTCTACTCTGCCTCTTGCTCGCTACATGTTTGGCCGCAAATCCCGCAGATAAAGCCGCAAACTGTATGTAATTTTTGCTGAGCTCATGCAGATGACTTCCTCACGCGGCCAGAACAACAAATGGCCAAAACATGAGCCGGCACAAAGCGCGGCTAAGCAAACAGATTGCCAGATACACACGCACAACCAACCAGATGGATGGGCCCAAGGAAAGGTCTGGGCTGTGATTACAATACAATTATGCTACAATGGGCGACAAATTGAAAGATGCGCGAGAAAAAGCCACAAAAAGCCAAAGCCTATGACACCTGAGATGGCGACACGCTTGGCTGAGCGGGCTCCAGGGGGGCGTGTTATGTAAGCCCACATGCAGCAGCTGGTGACAGCTACGCAGCTGAGAACGGAAGCCCAAGTTGTAGAGCTCTGCGGTCCATTTTAGTTGTTAGCCACACTCGGGTTCTTAGCTGACGACGGTTTAATGAACCCGGCCCAGAGACGGCGTCCAGGCCAGAGCTGGAGTCGTTGTTGGAGCCCAAGTGGAAATGTGAAATGATTTGTTGTTCAAGCAAAAGACAAACATAACTTTTTTTTACGACTATTATTACAACAATTTGCTATGTTTGCTTTTATTGTTTTGCTTGTTGTCGCTTTTGCTGTTGTTGTTGTTTGTGTTGTTGCTGCTGCTGCTGCTGCTGCTGCCTTTCTATGTAATTTTGGCAGACCAACAAACTTCTAATTGCCCCGGCCAAGAGGCGCTCGCATGCAATCGAGCCACCTTTTTTGCTGGCCATAACGAGCTCCAGCGGCAATTGCCGCTCACGTGCGCTGGCTATTAACATTTTTTTTTCTTTTTATTATTATTCAGAATCTGGCAAAGAAGCTGAGAGCTGCTGCAATTAGCAAGAAGCTCAGCCAAAAATAAACTAGAGTGAAGCAGAATCAAATCTTCGGCTTGCCGAAAACTAAATACCCTTGCGGCCATATAACAAACTAAAGCTCGTTGTGCTAAGTGCGAGATTTGATTGAAATATCTGGGAAAATAATTTGGTTTTCATTAAACAAAACGAATTCCAAGCGATTGCTGCCATTGAAGCCAAAGGCAGAAGTTGATAGGACTTAGTATTTTGAAAAAGTTGTAAGAACAAAGTTTTTCCAAGGAACTATTTTTGATATGATAAATGTTCCAAGCAACTCTTTCTATAAAGCTACTTATCAAAGTGGTCTCACGTTTAAGAATATTTACTCATTTGCTTGAAGCCTAGCACAGCTCGTCTATTTGTTTAAAATATCTTGAGAAACTAAACTAAACTAAAAAACTTGAGAAATTAAAGTTTTGATATAGTGACTCAACCGAATCTTACTATAGATATACTAATTCAATGTTGATTAGATTTGCCTAGTGTAACAAAATTTTGTTAAGATATCTGGAAAACCTAACAAGGTTTTGACTTTGATCTATACACTGCTTGGCAGTTAACCTTTTGCAAATTTTAACAAAGATAGCCTTAAGACATCGAAAGAGACAAACAAACAGATGAGAAATGAGGCCTCAATAATTTAGGTAAGTTTAGCTTGGTAAAATAAGTTTTTTTGAAAATGATTGCGTTAAAATCTTAACTAATATATATATTAAAATATATAAAACTCTAACGAAATTCGTGCAACGCCTAGGCATCAAGTAAAAATCAAACAAAAAATAAATAAACTATATATTATATACCTTTATGTAATACACTTTACAGGAATTAACAACAAACTATTTAATAAATCTCGAACTACCGCTAAGTTGTAAATCAATTCGAATTCAGAATCAGCTTGAACATCAACTTGACCCCAAAATGCAAAACAAGACAATACAAAACCAACGCAGATTTATTAATGTAAAACAAAACGCACAAATTTAGCATGAAAAATAGAAAATTTTTGACACGCTCCAAATTTGGCAACAAAAGCCAAATAAACTGTGTATAGCTCAGCCATTTAAGCCATATCAGAATTTGGCCCAAAACTGTTGCATTGTAAAAGTATTTAACAAAGTTTATTGATTGATTTTTGAGACAAAGGCAGCAACTCTTGTTGTTCATCTTCTAGCCGAAGGTGTTGCCCGGCATAGAAACAGCCAGAAAGGGGGACGGATCAAGAGCTGGACCCAGAGACATGGCTTGAGGCAGTGTTCTACCTATTTGGTAGCCAGACTGGGTTACAGCTCATTATAATTTGGCAGCTGGCGTGCTTGTTGGCGGCTTATTCATAAACAGTTTTTCTTTCATTATACCCTGTACACCTGGGAAGTGTGTAAAAAGGGTATATTGATTTTCTATATATGCATCTAATGAAGGTATCTGTGGCCCCGTCTGACCTGCTGACCTGCTATATTTCAAATTTTCAGTTCTTATATACTGCCTAGATTCTGCGATTCCAAATGGAGTGTAGTTCTCAACAGAATGTTATCTGTCAAACCTTTTCCCCATAAGCTTAAAAAGACATCAAGAAACTTTAGACATTGCCTTTCTTTTTGGTATACGTCTCCATTTTAATGCAATCACAAAGCCCTATAAACTTCAAAACGATCGGACAATAAGGACCGAATAAAGAAGGTGCTCTTTATATTATGGGGCTAGCCGCAGCATCAAGTGTGAAACAGGAACTAGGGTAGGTCTCTAGTCGGGCTTTCCTTTAATTTCTGGCCAAGCAGCAATTATTGTGAATATACGACGAAGAGCGCTACAATTTCAAACAAACTTTTTACAGTGTCCAAAAGTGGGTTAATTTCATTCAATTAGAATAGACAGACTTCCCAGCTCATCTGGTTTTTTGTTGTTGTTTTTTTTTTTATTAGCTGTCCAAGCTGGGCCGCTAATTGGGCGCGCCCTCAGAGCTAATCAAGTTGTTATGGGAAATAAAACTCAAATCGCATAAATTAACAATTGGCTGGGCAAAGGCCCAAAACTCGAGTGAAATCTGAAGTTTTCTTAAATTTTGGAATTTGAGATATTATGGAAAAACTTACATTGCTTGGATTCGAGTTCTGCTGGCAACGCTAATGCGCTTTAGACGAAAGGAGGGAGGAGGAGTGCAATTTTCACAGGCACAGTCGACTTAAAGTTTTCTTCACAGTTTTCACTTGACAGCCAGTTGATTAGCCAGGGCCAGGGCCAAGGCCAGGGTCAGGCGGTGCCAACCGCAAATCAAAGTGTTCACAACGCCTGCTGCCGCAGCGTCAACAACAACAACAACGACAACGACAACAACTGCAATTTGGCGACACCAACAACAACAACAACATCAACGACAACAAACATTTTTACACTTCATTAACTCTTCGAACATTTGCGGCAAATGCCACAGCAAAATTCTTGTCACGGCCGCGCGAGCGCTCGCTTTTCTGATTCGCCAGCCTCGATTTACCGTTAACATGCACCCGCACTCGCACTCGCAACTACAAAAACAACTGTCAAAGCAGACGAATCTTTCACTTAACGGTTTGCGCAGTCGCGCAGCGAATCCAACCGAACGTACCGCAAGTCAAATGCAGACTGAACGAATGTCATGACCGAAAAAGTGCCAACAGGTAACGTGCAAGGCAGCAGACAGTGACAGAAGCAGAGAGTCCAAGAGAGAGAGCGAGTGGGAGAGCAGCGAAGAGTGAGAGCGACAATTGCGCAGCCGCAGATGCTGCTGCGGCTGGCGGCGACCAATTTGAATTCAGCGCGCCCAAAATGCACGAAACTCTTCTTATGACCGTTGTTTGTTTGTTTTTATGCTGCATAGGAAAAGAATTAACGGGGAATATTGAAAGTTAGTAAACTTAACGAAGACTGAGTCTCTTAAAGAAAGTTATACGGAGTTTTCAAATTGAAAATACCACAATTTAAAGACACATTGCTTGAATAAACAATTCTTATACAAGAAATCAAAATTCTTTATTGTTCTAAAATTTTATCATCATAAATTAACAGTTTTGCAGAAATTGATTTATTTTAGATACTCCGTAATCCTTCATCCCATGTCATTCCTTTTTATACGATTTCAGAACACTTTATTGTTTTTAACTTTCTATATTATATTAATTATATTTAACTGAATTATTTTGCTCATTTAAAATTATTTTTTATAACCTTATCGCTTACTGATGACTATGCTGGAGCATACAAACGCAGCTAATCACAGGGTATATTTTGGGTGCTATTTTGAAATTTATTCGCCCCGATTTTCGCTTTTCTACTTCGAGATTTGCTCACAAGGTGCCAGCTGGTTGACTTTGCCATTTGCCGATGCTTGCTTAAATCTTAAATGCGATGCGATGACGGGGTCGTGGCCGGGAAGGCTGACAGAGCCGAGGCTGAAGCAGAAGACGAAGCAGAAGCTGAAGCCGTGGTTAAAGCGATGTTGCCTCAGGTATTTGGGATAGTGTGCGCGGTTTTGGCTACTGAAGTTGGCCAGATTCTTGGCCAATTATGAGTGTAGTATATAAATTATATATTTATTAAACACAGCTTAGAAAAAAGACTGAAAATCTCATATGAACTAACGGTCTGTTAGCAGACCATTTTCTAGTTATGATGCAACTTTGAGAAACCTTTCATTAGAGTTTTTTCAATTTATGCAGAGCAGCAATGCGGTGGGCTGCACTTCCAGTTCCGACTACAAGACCGAGTCGAACAACAGCCACCCAATTAGTCTTAATTGCCTTTTGCCAGCCAACTTCATTTAAGTCAAAAAAAAAAAAAAAAAAAAAAAAACACGTCGCATTCACATATGAAAATGGAGTAGCAAATAGTTAAGGCCCATGGATGGGGGTCTGCGGGTCTGTCGAGCGAAATGGCAAGCGTTTTGCATAAAAATAATGCCCCAAACAAAAGTAAGTGGTTAACTCCCATCAACATGGAGATTTACATCCACTGATTAACGCTCATTGCCAGGCAGCTGGCCTCAGACTCGGAATGTTGTGGAAGTATCAGTGGCAGGCAGCACTGAAAAACTACATCAAGTGCGGCAACCTTGCCGGAAAATTGCAAAATTTTCACGTGTTATTTACGCGTTAATCGTACGCAATTGAAGCCCGCAGCTACCAAAAAAAAAAAAAAAAAACTATTAAACAAACTGTAAGACTCCAGCAGGGGGCGGCTGAAAGGTATTTATTTGCGCCAGGGTTGCCGCAGCGCCATTTACATTTAGTCGGATTAACAGGGCGTTAAGTTTCGCCACAGATATAGCCATAAAAATACGAAAATAAATAAAACTAAATCACACATCTTGGTAAACAGTCTGGGGGCAGAGTCACTGGAGCAGCGGTTCAGTGGGGTATCCAAATAACTCTATAGACATACATATGTGTACCCCGCATAATAAAGCTATTACCGAGTCAAGGTTGCGCGTTAATTGCGCGAACAGCAGCTCAGTAGCTCAGCAGCTGGAAGATTTCCCAGCACGCTTCCTTTTCCTTTCTAAAACGCATTTCACTTTTTGGCCAACGCATTTCACTAACGACTGCAACATTAAGTGCAAATATTTGTGTGAAATTGTTAAACAACGCTAAAGCAGAGCAACTATGTGCATTCAATATTTATTTTATTTTTTTATTTACTTCATTTTTGTACCCTGTAATCGTTGAAAATGGATGGGGTATCTGCCTTTTGCAAAGGCAATATTTACATTATTTGCCATTAACTTCGATTTTAAGATCATGTCGATGGATATCGATGCCATGTGCAAACCGATATATATCGATTTCAAGCTAGGGCTGATAATTACAGATTTCGACATTAAATACATAAACATCGATTTCAAGCGCGATACATAATTATTATAGCCTAGTTCCAATAGTTGCCTATATAAATATTTATTCACCTTAAGCTAGTTAAATGTAAACAAGCTCATTCCAACAAAATATCGATATATATATCGATATTTAGACTTTCAGTTCTAATTTACCTGGCATACGTCGAACATTTCAACAGGTACCCGCATCGAGACATGAGGCATAATAAATTATAGTATATCGATTTATCGAAAGGGCGCTTCAAGCTCACGATATCGATAAATATCGATTTCCAGTAGCTAGATATGCAGATCTAGAATAATTGATATATAATTTATAACATTTATGTCATATTACAGCAGCTCGATGCCTGGTACAGGATATCTGCTAGCCTGGTGTAGTCCTCTTTTTTTCCATTCGCTGTATTTTCTGTTGGATTTTAGTGCCTCTCTTCGCATTTCGAAACCGCTTACCAAATCAGGTAATTAGCGTTTTTGATTTACTAAACGCATAAAAATTGTCAACTTGCGTGTTTTTCTCGGCAGCCTCTTCGAATTTCGTGTTTGGTGTTTCGTGTTTCAGCTGCGCCTGCGCACATTTCACCGGCGCGTCAAAGCGGCAACAACCACACACATACAAGCACTTGACTTGACTTAGTTAGTTAGTGGCATCATCATCGACAACGACATCGACATCGACATGGACATCAACATTTCTATAAGCCCCATTCGGCCCATACGCGTGGCATTTGTTTTTGCTGTTTTATTTGGTTTGACTTGGTTGCATTTTCCCCAGTGGGGGACATCGTCAATTGGCGATTTCTCTTTCTCGGAAAAGTTTTGCAATAATCATAAAATTTTAACACAAATATTGAGCAAAGTAATTATTATAAATAATTGCTAATAGTGTGCATGTGTCTGGCATATCGGGATCTCTCATATGGGCATGATAATGCTACAATTTGTGGACCAAAGTGTGATTAAAAAACGTTTAGGATTTGCAATTGCTATCAGAATAAACTTTATGGCAAACACAAAGAATTTTAAAATATGAAAAAAAAAACACTATGAACTAATAAATAATAATTGAAATTTGTTGCTGTATTTGAGCCAGCGACCTGCCGCTTGTTAACCCAACTTCCTTAGCCCTTCTGGCTAATGACATCACGTTTACAAAACTTTTATAAATTGCTGCGTTGTTTTTGATATTTTCAATACAAACTTTGATCACCGTTTTTTCCAGACTTGGTGGTCGTTTTTTCCAAACTTAGAACAATTCTAAAGCCTTACTTTAAGCCCAAAAGGAAACTTCTGTCAAAATTTCCTAGCAGTCAATCAATTAGAACAAATTCCACATATATATATGTATATATAAACATATAATTTGTATATAATATATTATTTTCTATGACAAAACCTGCCCACATTTATCTGATTCGTTTTGTCTATCTATGAATGAAATACGTTAAGCACAAAACTCGGAAGATTAGCATTTACGAATTTCACAATATCAACGACCTGGCCAAACAATATTAGCTATTTATAGATTTGATATCAAAAACAAAACAAATTGGCAAAGCTGTGGCTGAACTGCGGCGATTGAATGCCCTTCAAAGAGCAAGTTGCTCATAATAGCGAACTAAAATTAAAATGGTAACGTAATTTAACCTGTAATTCATTAATTTATTATTCTTCAAAACCAATGAAAACGTTTGTTTTTCTAATGACGGCCTTCTATGCAATTCTCATGAAGTCAAGTAAGACTTACGGGTTATCATGCTTTGATCCTTTGTGTTATATTAACAAGTGGCTTTGGCAATTTAATTGGCTGTATCACTGCTCGCTATCTCACCAAAGTCTATTTTTTCTTTCTTCCTCTTTTTTCCTGTCTGTCTTTTATATTATAACCCCTGCTCGTTCTTTAAGCCGTTCTCTACTATACATAAAAGTCTCTCTCCCTTCTACTTAACATTTTTGTATATATAAACGGGAAGCTAGATATAGTAAATAATTACAGGTTTTAATTTTAAAATAGGTTAAATGAATTGCAGCCATAATTTTCATTATCCACACAAGCGCCACTATTCCAAATTATTCGTGAGCTGACAAGAGCCCAAATCTTATAGATAAACATCAGAGAGTTGGGAATACAAAATACATTTCCGCTGTGGCAAGCAAACTTGTTGCAAGCATGCCCTTTGCATTGATTAAGGTTTCTTGTTAATTACGATCGTTGTGAATTGTGGCTCGTATCTCACGATGCGCTTCCGCAGCAGCAAACAGACACAGATACAGATACAGATACAAAGCTCAAAGCTCGTCGGGTGCTGCGTAATAATAATAATGCAATTTCATGCTGCATTATAATCCGTTCGAAGCCTTCGAGTTATATAGATTAGATTCTTATATAATATGCGGCAGCTTTCGGGGAGGGCAGCAGAAAAGTTGTGAGCGGCAAAGACAGCTGCCATTTGAGGTGAAAATAAACTTGGCCAAGAGATGAGCACAAATGGCCAAAAGACACGCGCTTTCAGGCCATTTCGTGCCATTTCGCGCCATAACAAGCCACTTCGAGCCATTTCGATTGATGGAGAAAATGCATTGCCATCCTATTCCCAATCGCAGCTCGACAGGCACATCATCTGGCTGATATGTGGCAAAAGTGGCGCGACGGCTGCCGCTGCTGTGGCGTCTCCTTGGGAGGCAACAACAACTTTCACAAAACTTTTGCCCAGTCGCCAAGCGGCTTTCAGTTGAGCTGCCGCCAGCTCGAGCCTTCCATTCGCGGCATCGCAATTCTTATTACAGAATCAGGTGCAACTTTTGCTTTTGCCGCATGCCTCGGGCTGCCTGCCACGGCACGTTGTTGTTTATGTCACTGAACTGCCGCAATTGGGCCGCACGTTCGGTTGACAGTAAAAGTAAGCGAGAAAAGTGAACGCAATCGAAGTCGACCCACTTTGACGTACGCGCTGCCCCAAACATTCTCACTTGCAACTCCAGCTCCAGTCAAAGGCTCAGAGCAGCCGCCGCAGCTGATGCTGTATAACACCCAATCACATTGTTTTTGTTTTTTTTTTTTATTATTATTATTTTGGAAACGCATCTCGAACGCAGCTGGAGGCCAACCATTTTGGGAAAATCTTAAGTGGGGAGTGAAAAAAAGCAACAAATAAAATAAAAACTAAAATCGGGTGGCCCAAAGCCAGCGGCTAGTGTCGTATGTCAGTCGTAGAAATTAAAAATAAAAACCGGCCACTGACTCGCATTCAAGCCAAAAGCAACTAAAACAAGTAAGAACATTGCGGACGGCTGTTGCCGACTGCTCAATGCTCTGTTCACAGCGTAACAACAACGTAAAGCAGGTCGCATCGAGTCTATTGGTTTGTTGCGTTGTCGCTTGTTTAATTGTCGCCATCAAGCAATGACTGTCAAACTGTGATCTTACAAATTTATGAAATTTTCAGTGTCAAGTGTGGGCGTGGTCACACCTAATGCCTACCTTTAGATAAAGGTTGTGAAGCTGGGTTTGCCAATCTCAAAGTCGTATATTTTCAATATTTTATGATTTGCACTTGTGTTAGTTTGGCGTCAGATATACACGAACATAATCAGTAACTCGAACGTGGCACAAGCCAATATACTCTATATTAATCTATTAACAGAGTATAGGCAAACAAATTTTTAAAAAAAGACTCGCGCCTCAAACGAGCAATTGGCGTGACTTAATGATGCATAAATCAAAGCGCGGCCAGTTCGGCCTGGGCTGGTCCCCAACATAGGAGCCGAGATGTAGGTGCCAGTATGCCACATGCCGTTGGGCAGTTGGGGCATCGGCAACTGCACGATGAGCATATGGACATCACTTTTGTGCGGCTTTAATTGCGTGCGAGTGCAGTTGGCAATGAAAGTGAGTTGCTGAGAGTTGTGAAAAATGAAATAAGAGTCGAAGAAAACTGATAAAGCAGATAACCAGAATTTCCAGCCAGACGGCCATCCTTTTTCGGCAACCAGATTTGAAATTCTTTTTTCATTTTCATTTTTCTCAGCAGCAATGCATTTCACTTTTTCATTAGTAAACAAACATTTGCCAATTTCACAATCTCTCAGCTAGCGAAGTCAACTTCATAAGCAGATATCAAAACCAAAATGCAATAAACCAATTTTTTTTATTTTTTTATTTATACTGTGCTCAAATGCTCTCCCACATTAAAGTTCTTAATAATAAATTGCAGTAATATTTATCTATTTATATTGCAAGTATAATTATGTATATCTAGTGTATGAATTCACGAGTACAGAGTATAATTTTTTATATACATATAAACAACACACTATCAACTCTCAAAAAAGTCTAGACCCGGTCAAGTTTATCAGTCAGGTAGCTCTCTTTAGGGCAAATACGCAGCAGCTAGCACATATTACGCCAGAACGTATGAAATGTTATCAGACAGCACTTTTGGTATTTAAGAGCCGTTTCGCTTGTTCGTGCCGCAGTTCGAGTTCTCTCGTTGAATCGTTTATAGCAAAGCTTGTCCGAGTGCAAAAACAATTAAGTGTTCCGAAAATGTTCTGCTCCAGGGAAAATAGGCCGCACCATGACCAGATGAGCCATGGAGAAAGGTCTGCTGCACCATGGTGGTCGCATCATCATCATCATGGCCAACACCACCATCGCCACCACCAACACCACCACCACCACCACCACAACCACCCCAACCACCACCAGTTTAATGGTTTCCTCTGGAAGGCGGCACCGGAACATAAACATCACCACGGCCATTGCCATGCTCATCAGCATTGCCATTCGACGCCCAGATTTTTTTTTCGTGGCCTACCCAGCAATGACAATCTGCCGGGTCAACACAAAATGTTTGACTATAGTGAAAACTACAATTAGACGTGCGATATATTGTTCACTAATTTATTTATTATTCAAATGGTTTTGGTTCTGAGTCCAAATTATAATATTTAGAGTAAACTTTTAACATAAATGAAATAAAGCAACATAGATAACTAAATAAATTACTTAAAATAAATTAAATGTTAATTTTCATTTTTAAAAGAATCGAAGGCGCCAAAAATTGTTTTATAGTATCGAAGTATCGATATATCGTTAGATTTGGTTTGGTATTTCTTATTAAATTAGTGACTAAAAATTCCAACTTTTGGTATATTTTCGATAAAATGTGTGAAAATTCGATAAGTGAGTAAGCCGAATCAAGACATACGCTTGAAATTTCGAACTAAGCCAAACTTGGGTTGAATTAAATTGCTTAATTGTAGTGAGTATTTATATGTATATATGCTTGTAGGTAATTTGAATGGCTGCCATTATATTAGTAGTACCAGAGCACATAAACATAGAGCACAATCAGCACAAACAGCAAATGTATGAGAAACAATTCGATGGCCAACGTTAATAATGCCAGCGGATTAACAGGCGTAAAAGTGATCAGGACAAACATATTGCAGCAGGGTCCAAAGCGATGCTACAAGCTGCGGAACACTCTCGTCCAGGCGGATATGCAGCTCTACTCCTGCACTGTGAAAGTCAGCTGCTTATTGCGGGAGCTCTCAAAGCGATTTGGCGTGTGAATGCTCAGCATGGCAGAAATACCCAGTGAGAGGATGCCCAACAGAAAGAAGACCACCAGCAGGCCGGCCAGAATGGGAGCCGAGATGAAGCCAACGCAGTCGTAGACATCGCCAAACTCCTTGCGGCCATTTAGCCAGGGCTGCACTTGGTAATCGGTCAGCAGCAGACTCATCTGCGTCTCATTGCTGTTGCTGTTGATATTGGTGAAGAGCAGCTCTTCGGAGGAACAGCGGAACGAGAAGTCTAGCGGTGCCGATGGCAGCGTATACTCATTACCAATTGCCGGCAATACGGCCTTATAATCCCGGTATTCCACTTCCACGTTGCGCAGATGCCAGGTGCCGCGCAGCAGCGAGAACTTAAATCGGAGCGTGCACTTCTCGCTGTTGTACATGAAGGTAATGCTCAGACGTCCAAAGCCCTTGGAGCGCTGATCATCGAAGGTGATTAATTTGTTGTGCTCCTCCAGCAGCAGCGTCTCGTTGCTCAAGCGTAGCTCGGGTGGTCCGTTTAGGGCCAAGACCGCCTTATTGCCCTCGGCTATGTAGACGTGTGTCACCTCCGTCTCAGTTGGCGTTGACTGTGTGGTTGTGGCCTCCTCTTTGCCCTCGTCCTTGGCTTCGCGCTTGGCCAGATAGTGTGCCTCTTCCTCGCGACTTGCTAGTATGCCTAGCACTTCACCATGGCCATAAACGGTTAGCGCATCATTGTAGCCCGTCAGCAGCTCCGCGTCGTCCTCCTCGCTCTGCCCGGTCAGGTTGATGACCTGTTCAAATGTGTGGTCGGGTGTTTAGTGGGTGGTGAATGGTGCTCTACATGCCACAAATGTTATAATAGATACACACCTCAATGTTGGCGTTGTAGATAAAGGGCTCTACGGCCAGGTTACGCTGCGGCATATATGTCCACGCGTTATTCTTCACCAGATTTTGAAACTTGGGATACTTGATGCCCTCCAGGCGGCTTGTGGCATTGCGCAAAAAAATAATTATTGCCTTGGCATCCTTGAACAGTTGCGTCAGCGGCTGCTCCCTGGTACTGGCGTCGACTAACGCTTGGGGTTGCAAATTGGTTACTTTGTCGTGACCCCAAAACAGATACGGTCCGCTTATGGCCGCGCTGGAGCCGAGCACCAGACTTATAAAAACCCCAACTGCAATTAGCTGCATTATTCGCGACTAATTCCTTAGAAACTGACAACACGTATGACTGCACTTCGCACAAAACTGATGGGAAAAATCTTAAACAGAAAAATCGATGGCCTCGGGGCGAGCAGGGCGCAGGCGCACAAAAAAGATTCTCATACCACATCTTACTCATTTTTCGGGGGTGCTTTTGCTGCTAATCGAGAACAGCCGAATTGCTTCCTTGAGGGTGATAAAAATATCACCCAAGTCCACTTGTTGGCAACGCAATGCCGAGCTTTGTTTGTAAATAGTTACCATATGGGGAAGAATCGAATTTGTTAGGAAACTCTGAACTTCTCTCTAAGTAGTTTAACTTATTGTAGAATTTCAAATCTTCCTTATGTTTGCAAGAGCATTTCACATTCAAACGCAAAGATATATATATATATATATTTAAGTTATAAACAACAATTATCTTTATATATATCTTTTATTGCCATTTACTTAATCTATACAAAATATTTACAGGAGTCTGGTAAAAACTAAACTGATGACTGTCACAGCTAATATGTAAAACTTTGGCTGGGTTGAGGCTAAACTGGCTGAGAAACTGCCCTTGAAGGTTTTGGTGCCTGAAAGAAAAAAAGAGGGAGAATCTCTTTTAGAGGCGTGCGTTTAATCCCAGCTTGCTATGTACTCACGCTTCTCGTTACGATCCCTGACGCCGCACGTGCGATACGAGATGGTTGCCTTGCGCTTTTGGTTGACATAGCCCGGTATGAAAAGACTTGGTGCATCCAGACGTCCCGCTGCTATCAGACGCGACATGTCCAGCTCGAGACGATGCGCCAGAGGACCCTTGAAGTGTATTATCATCTGGATGCAGGCGCCGCCGTGCAGCTCCTTTGTTTTGCGCGCATCTACGTCTAGCATCCACTCCGGGATGCCCATCACCGATCGCAGCTCCTCCAGAAATTGTGCGCTGCAAACGAAACGTGTTTAAGTTGAGGATTGGACACTGCTGGTGGGTTGGACTTACACAACGAAACGTGGCGGCTTCTGCAGATTAATGTACTTGATGACATTGTGATCCGGTTCGATGTTGGCGCAGGCGAAACGCTCGTGCGAATGGTCCGGCCCAAAGATGACAATCGAGCGGCCAATGGCGCCAACGGGCGCCTCCAGCGGAAAATTGGTATCGGTGAGCACCACGCGCTCTCCTCCCAGGTCTGATTTAAGTTCATATTAGGCAATATATTAAATGTAAAAACTCCTGGTGGAGCTACTTACCTATGGTGCCCAAACGCGCACCCACATCTCCCACATAACAACGCAACGGATTGTCCGGTCCGCACTCCTGTTCATAGAGATCGAGCTGCAGGCAAGAAGATAATTCGGATTAGACGTACCTCTATCAGATTCATATAGTCCACCTACATTTAAGGGATCCGCCAGCTGTGTATAGAAGGGATTCCAGACGTAACCACCTGCCACGCAGCGTGTTATTGTGGGCTTGACGGCGGCATCGACACCAACCGGATTGACAAAGATTTGCCAGTTGTGGTTCCGTGTCGAGTTGCGATCGTTCTTGCCAGGATGCCGCAATTTCACCTCAATCACGGTCTCCGATTGACTGCCATCATTGTGGATGAGCTGCGTCATCTTTATGTAGCCATAGGCATAGCCTGTAGGATGGTGAAATGAGGCAATGGCACGCAACTCCCGCGCTTCACTTGGACTATAGCCACGCTCCAATGTGCTGAAAATATACAAAATATATATCACACTCAGTCAGTTAGTCCGTCAACTCACCTGCAGGCCCAGCGAGCGTTTTTCTGTTGCTTGTGGATGACCACGGAACGCCCAATGATGCTGCTGTAGCCGAAGAGCGGCAGGTAGGTGTCGTTATAGGCATCCTCGTAGTGGGTGAGTCCATTGAGGCGCCCAAACTTGCCGCTCAGGTCGCCCATTTCGTACTGATCGCTGGTGCCCTGTTTGGGTGGTGGCGACGATTTCGGATTGACCTCAAAAGGATTCCAGTGGCCGTACAGCGTAGAGGCTTCGCAGGGAAATGCCAGGTTGGCCTCCACGGGTGTCTGCAAATTCAACTTCAGATCAGTAACGCGTCCCAACCGAATGCTGGCCACTTCTTACCATGTGTATGTGATAGCCACCGTTGTCCTGCAGCCCCTTCAATTGCACCTCCACATTGCTGATGTCGTACTCCGATTGTTGCGTTATTTCCAGCTTGCCGGCGACCGTCAGTGCATCTCCATTGGCGTACCAATCCTTGGCGACCACCTTGCGGCGATAGTGACCGATCAGGCTGGAGCAAGCCAGTCGCTCGCCTCTAGCCTTGGGACCGTTGTCGTCGTAGATAACCAGTGATTTGCCCAGGATGCTGTGGGTGCCGGATAGCGGCAGATTTCCATCGCTGAACATGCGTCGGCTCAGCTGCCTAGCGTTGCGTTTGCCACCAGCTATGGTGAGTCTGCCCAGACGTGCATCCAGCGCGCCCAGACGGCACATGGCTGGCAGCTGCGGTTGGCAGTAGTCATCGACGCTGCGATTGCCCCAATCTACCTTGAACGGATTAAAGACCCCGCCGGCCGAAAGGCAGCGCTGTTGCCAGTCATAGAAATCCTTGCCTGGCGCATTACTGTGTATGGCCCAGCGGTGCTCGTAGGTGCTGTTCTGCGTGGAGCCATCCGCTTGAATCAGATACTCAAACAGCACTGTCGTATCCTGCCAGGGCTGCTCGGCAGCCTGTCGAAAGATGACACGACCGACTATAGGGTAGCGGAAAAGTACCTATATATAAAACATACGAGCAGACACGATATAGATATAGAAATAGATATAGATGATGTAGATATCTACATCTAGAAATAGATGCAGATACTGATGTTTACCTGCGCCGTAAACATGGGCTGTTGATACACCCCGTTCCGCTGATACTGGTTCAACGGGGAGCAACCCCATATATTCTTGGTTATGTTATGGACATCGCTCCGGTTGTAGGTGTAGATGACTAGACTGCGATGGGCGATGCTGTGGCGACCCTGCAGGGGCAGATAGAGGTCCCAGTAGAGGCCGCTCAGCTCGGAGCTGGTGCCGGGCAGGACATACTGATGCCAGTACTGCTTGTTGCGGCCCTGCAGCTTGCCACTGAGATCGCCCAGGGCGTATTGCTCCTGGGTGCCATAGCCAGGCGGCGGCACGTGCTCCTGCTGCAGTTCCCGGGGATTGTGCAGGTCGCCCGTGGTCTCGCAGTAGTCCGGCTGGCCGATGCGTTGCGGCGCGGGCGGGAGACCGTGAATGCGAAAGGCAGCGACATCCTCGGCAAATTTGCGGCTCACGTGCGGCGCATGAGGAGTGGACAGGGTAAAATTGAGGAAAGTGGGATCAAATTTGGAGCGCTGTGTAAAGGTCACCTCGCCCTTGACGCCGCCGGAATTGATGAAGGTTCTGGAAAAGAGCACGAACAGTTAGCTAGTGATGTGCAAATGGCTACAGCTGCGAATTACTTGTAGGTCAGTGTTTGAACGTGGCGTATCTTGGTGCAGGCCAAGTAGTTGTCCGGATGCTGATTGTCGTAGAGTACCAGATAGAGTGTGCGATGCGGTATGGTCAGGTCGGAGGGCAAGAGCGCCAGCTTGGCATCGCGAAAGACGCTGCGCTGTCGCTGACGCAGTGCATTCTTGGCCACGCCAATCCTGCCCAGCCGCGCATCCAAGTCGCCAATGCCTTGGCCTGGACCGCTGCCCTGCGGATCGAAGACCAGCTGTAGGAAATTGCAGTTATCCTCACTGCGATGGTGATCGTGCTTGAAGATGTCCGTTACAAAGATCTTCCAGTGATGTTGCGTGAACTCTCGCCCCTGCTTCTCCTGCCCTGGAACTGCGGGCTGCGCTTGAATATGATACAAATCCGAGTAGATCAGTGTATCGCCGCTGGCGCCGTCGGCCGGCGCCAGCCAGCGAAAGTAAACAGAGCCTGCAATGGGCGTATTGAAGCGGGCCTCTGCCATGTGCTCCACGGGCATTTGCACTGTGGTGATCGTCGCGCAAATGCGCGCATTGGAATTGACTTCTGTCAGCACCAGAGACTTGCCCCAAATGCCACGATCTCCAATTAGCTGCATCTTGTGCTGCCAGCTGGCCGTCTCATTGCCCGGCAGCACCAAGTAGTCCAGTTCCTCATCGAAACTCAAGATCTGTCCGCCCAGGCGCTCCAGTTCGCAGCGCTCATCGGGCTCTATATTGGTGTAGTCGACGGGAAAGCGTCGCACCGCCCAGCTCCAAACCTGATCCGGATACTGCAGTGTCGCCTCCAGATTGGCTTGGATCTCCACCAGCTGCGGACCGGCCTGGCGGAAAGTGATCTCGCCGTGCAGTCCATGCTGCGAGATGTACGCAATCAGATGCTGTGCCGCGGCTGTTTACGAAGCAGAAGAACAAAGCAAATTGGATGATGACTCAAAATATATGTTGGCTAACATGTTTATACCCTGCAATCATAGTATGTGTGCGAAAAGTGTATTATACTTTTTCTCACATTTATAAAGCAGGTAGAAAACAACATCTCCGACCATATATATATACATATATACACATATATATGGCCAAATCGATAAATATCAATTTACAGCTTAGGTTTTCGGAGCATATCTCGGAAAATATAAGAGCTATAGATATAAAAGTTAGTATATAGGTACTTGAATAGCAAACAAATCAAGAATTATTACTTTTCTTGAATGCCTTCCTGCACTTCGCTCAAAATTCAGTTATGGCGATGTGAGGTTAGTATTATATTATTCACGTCGAGCTGGGTATCTCAAAGTCGGTTATTCATAAATAGAGCACTCGTTACTTTCCTTTTCGCTTACGTGCAGCATAATCTGAATTCCCCGTGGATTTTCTTTCGATGGATTTGCATACAATGCGTGGGAATCGAAGGTGATTGAACAAGGCTGTTCCGCATTTCTTGTAAAACCTTGTTATACACATGTGTATGTGTACAAATATGTATATGTATGTGTGTGCTTCCACCTACCTCCGCTCTGTGTAGCAATTCCAAGGGCCAAAATGACGCATAGCTGCCGGAATATGGCGCCCCATCGCTGGATGCCCTGCGGCATGTTCCTCAGCTGCTTGTCTAAGACTTGCTTTTAGCTTCTTTTTAAACAAGCTTTAAGTCTTAAAGCAATTGCCAAATAGTTGTTTTTACTGTTGCGCTCAACACTTTCATAATTTACAGCGCATGCGTGCGCTCTGTGGAAGAAACCGCACACGTTGCAATCCAACTGAAAACTGGTCGAAAACAAAGCACGGCTTGAAGCGTTTCTTGCTTTTTTTTTTGTTAAATGTGTAGAGTTTGGCTATGTTGTCAGGTTTTGCTTTGAGTCACGCTTTAGCTGAGATTTTGTTTTGCTACGCTCAACTCCGCAGCCAACCGGCCGTGGCCAGCTGTAGCTGCTCTTATACGACACTTATACTGCTCCTGCAGCAAGCCAAATGCGAATGAAATTTAATAATTTTTTTAAAGGTGTCTCGCTTTTGCTTTAATTTTAACTCGAGCCAGTCTTATACAGCTCTTATACAAAATGAACAAAGAGTTTCTTTTTCGGCCAACTGGCTTATACAAGTAGTTAGTCGATGCAGTTCTTATACAACTTTTATGGCAGCCAGTGCTGCCAGCTTTGCTTACTTTAATTCGTCAAATGGCGCAATTTTTAAACGAAAAACTCTCAACAGCGCGAATTCTGGCTTTTTTCTTGATCTTTGAATTAACATAAAGCAAATGACTCAAGTTGGTATTCTTTCATAAATTATTGAGAAATTTTAATTTAATAAGCTTGGCTATCATTAGTTCTTAGTTCTATTTCATTCTTTTAGGGACATAAATATAAATAATTTATATTTATAAATCAGAGCAACTGGTTTTCTCTGCTCAACTACCTTTTCTTGCCACTAAAATGTATGAAATGAAATGAAACAACGTAGTTTTTCTTTTTTAGACGACTCGCTTTTGATTTATTCTATTAAAGTCATCATCATCATCATCATCATCATTGTTATATAAAAACAGTTCTTTTTTTTTTGGTAATATTTCTGACCGGGTTAAAAAAGTAATTATTATTATTTTACTTATATTTTTTTTTTTGTATATTTTCTTTTTTGCCAAGTAACTTAATTTATACTGAAGTAAAGATTTTCGCACTTAACAACTCGTGGCATATTGAATTGAATTGGTTTAATTATAGATTGTGTTTGTTGTATTAGTTATTGTGTTTGTAATTTCCTTTAGTAGGTAATTAGTGTGAAGTGATGCTACTGCTTTTGCTTGAATATAGCCTTAGTATTAATGATTGTGTATTGTTCAAGTCAAAACTACTAGATATGTTTCTCTTCTAATATTTCTTTTGCCTATTTCCTTTCCACTTTTCTGGTACTGATGCACCCGGCAATGAGTCGAACGCCCATTGCCTCAGTTGCCTCTGTCCTAGCTAGGGGGGATAGTTATTTGCTCTCGAAAAAGATTCGACATAAAGACGATATCGAATTCGAACTCGAGCACGCCCATTAAGTACACACTGATGTGGTATCATATGTACATATAGAATATATATATGTATGGGTATATTAATATTTAGATCTATGTAAAAAGGCATAGTGCCATCTCCGTTTGTTTAGAAAACACATAAACGTGAACTCATCAAAAATAAATATTAACTTTTGCATTTTAATAACTTTTCGATACTTTTGTTAAACGCATAAACTTGAAACACTTTTTTTCATGATAGTAAGTAGTTCATAAGCAGAAAGTTTGTGAATATTCTTCTCATTTTTTTTTTTCATTTGGGTAAATTAAATAAATTGGCACAAAAAAAAAAAAACAATTTGAGTGAATGAACATTTAAAATGTTTTGTTCTTTTCATTAAGCTAACTCTCAATAACTTTTGTAATTTGATATATTTCGAAAATATATATTTATAGATATTGGTAAATATTGAAATATTGTTAAACGAACGATTGAGATATATGCATAATATATTATAGTATTCAAGTGTTTAGTTATATAGAATATTTGGCTCTCAGATGAAAGTAACCTAACGATAACGAATTGTATATGTCTCTCTCTCCTTAACCTGTAAAATGATTAACTAACAAATGTGGGCCAAGGCCTACCTATTTCTGTATATATATTTCGTATAGATATCGATGATATACATATATACTTATGTATATATCTATATCATAAGCTACCCACGGCGCTTGCTCATCTTTATTTTTGTAACTTTCTCTGTGATTCTTCAACGAACAGCAATTAAAATAAACATGTGAATTTCTTTGTTTTTTCTTCTTTTTTTTTAAGTATTTTCTTTGTGTGTTTTTTGAAATAAAATAGACTTTCAGTTATTTATAAATTTTACGTGTAAAATTTAATAATAAATCAACTAGAAAACTAGCTGTCAAGATGGCGCTTCGACATTTGGATTTAAAGTATCCCTAAAATGATATGTGGAACTTGGTACATGGTTAAATGTTCTTAGTTCATATCAAATTGTTTGTTGAAGAAGTTAAGAGTATTAATTTGTGTTGTTGTAATTTGTTGTTGTTGTTGTTCTTGTTGGTGGTGGTGTTGGTTAACAAAAAGAGATTATATAAATATTTAAAATTTACATATGTAAAACGAGCATTTCTTTTAATTACGTTTATTATTTTTTTTAGACGATTTTAAAAGTTTTTAAGTTTTGTTTTTTTTTTGTTGTTGTTGTTGTTGTTGTTGGTTGTAATATGGATGCTGAGTTAGAGTTAGGATGTGTACGGGGCCAGCTACTGCTTAGGCGGCTTCCTCTTCCTCCTCATCACCCTTGCCGGTTAGCATTTCAATCAGGGCGCCGGTATCGATTTGGTTCTTATCATCAATGACCATCTGATCGAAGGCATCATCGACCTCCTTCATGGTGAATTTCTCACCGAAGCCCATGAGCATTTCGCGGAATTTATCACCATCGATGAGACCATCGTTATCGAATGTTTTGAAGGCAGCAATAACAACATCGTCTTCATCGTTGGCACCAGAGGTGGCCATACGGTTGGCGAACAGGGTCAGCAATTGGGTGAAGTTAATTGGACCGGAGGCTTCGCCCAGCATGGCGTCCAACTCCTTGTCGTTGGCGATCTTGCCGACGGAATCGAAGGCGGCGCGCAAATCGTTCTTGCCAATAATACCGTCCTTGTCGGCATCCATAAGTTGGAAGGCCTGATTCACGCGCGCAGAAAGAGAGAGAGTGAGAGAGAGAAAGAGAGAGAGAGAGAGAGAGAGGTGGTTGGTGATTTGGTCTTGTTGTGATTTGATGGTCATGGATGCGACATGACATGGCATAGGCACAGGTAACAGGCACTGGCATAGACGCAGGTGAAGCCAAGGGAACTTTGGGCTTGGATTGTTATTTGACAAAACTTACTTCCTTGAATTCGGCAATCTGCTTCTGGGAGAAGACAGAGAACACCGAGGAGCCGGCGCGCTTCGATTTCTTGGAGCCACGCGAGCCGCCCGACGCTCTCTTCGAACCAGTAGCAGAAGCTGGGGCAGGAGTAGCAGCTGGTGCGGGGGTTGCTGCCTCGGACACTGCCTCAGAAGCGGTTTCGGAAGTACCACCCTCTTCCTTGGTCTTCTTCTTCTTAACCTTCTTCTTCTCATCCGCCTAAAGTTTTGGAATAGGAAGTAGAGAAAATATATTTCATTAATATTTCAATCATATTTGGGGCTCATTTGCTTTGGTCAATTTTCTATGTAGATTTCGAAAATATTTCGAAAGAAAATTTCCCAATTGATTGGCTAAAAATACCCGACGCGTATTACGTAAGATACAGCAAAAGCTATATACGTCTCGCTCTAGCTATCATATTACATTCCGACCGATCCATTTATAGAATTTAACGCGTGTGTATAAAGAATATTTCGAAATGAAAGAAACTTATTCACACCATTTGGATTTCAAATTCGTTTTCGTTTCAACTATTTTCCATTATCGAGTAGGTATATATGTTTATATCCAGGCACAACTGGCAACTGGCACAATAATCCACATAGAGGTGAGTCATTGAGATCATTTAACGATATTCACTTGAGCTTTAACTATTTATATTTACTTTAATAACAATATTTCAATAATTCATTTCAGTTTCGATTGAATAACTTTCGAATGCAACTAATTCACTGCACAACAAATATATATATATATATATATAGATAGATAGATATATGTATATATATATATATAGTACGCGAGTCCTTTAGAGCGGTCCATTAGATCTGGTACTATAGTATATCCCGTGTCTCCTTACCATGGTGCTGAACTTTGATGTGTTGTCTAATCGAGTCGAGCGGTCAGAGCACACTGAATCAATGGCTGATTTTATCGTCAAGACAATGATGTTTTAAGATCTTTTTTGGCCGTTTCTTCTTCATCAACCGAACCCGAACCCAGACCCGACTACCCAGTCGGCATTCGGCATTCGTTCCGTTGTATCTGTATCTGTGTCTGCCCGATTCGTGCTGCCTTTTTTAGTATCTGCAAGGCGAGGTCCGACCAGGCGCACGGTGGGCAGCGGGTGGTGCCCCATGGTCCACGCAGCTCGGTGGGCTGAAATGTTTACTCATCGTATGCTCCTCTAATCAGAATCTAATTTTAACGGCCAGAGCAAATGGTTGTACGCCTCGGAAAATGCGTACATGCATAGTTCTAAATACATACATATGCACATACAATAGCTATATACATCGGTATGTACATCAGTTTGGTGAATGTTGAAATTTATTTTGGCGTATTATGAACACATTCTAGCGCTTTATGCGTCTGCTATATACATTTTCGTATCCATAGCATTCAAAAACTAGTTTTGTTTTATTCATCTTTGCTCTTGGAGGCATTTTCGAAGGTGTCCTCTTGCTCTGAACATCACCTACATTTCCCTTGGCCATAAATATGTATATGTACATGTATCTGTATACATACACAAATACCTATATGTGGCCTGCTCGATTATGTATGTATGTAGCATATAGTATAAAGTCGGCTATATAGACGTCGTTCGTATTTTACCTTGCCTATTTTCAACGACTGGCATTTTCTGTTTTTAAAATGTTTGCATATTGTGCAATATAAAGAGAAAGAGCAGAGAATTCCAAAGCTATAGATTTTGTGTCGCATACATAACAAAGACATATTAGAATAAACTTTTTTCTTTATTTATTTAAGTTTTCCATGTACATTGCATAACAATAAGAAATATGGATTGTTTTACCTATCATAAAGTTAAATGAACTTTGCATATGTTATATATATTTCAAATTTATATTTTAAATTTATGCTTGATAACAGTATCGAGTGTATTTGGAACATCTTTTGGAATGATTGAACATGCAATTCAATATGGTATTTAATCTATCCATTCTTACGCTCTTTTATCTAGATCCTACGTTTTTCTGAATTATGGTATTTTATTTATATTTATATAAATATTCACATTAATTGGAATCTTATTAAATCCAAACATTTTTTAGTTTTATACCCTGAACCCATTAAAAAGTATAAAGGTATGAGGGTATATTGTATTTGTGCAAAATCCAAATGTATTTACCAGGCAGAAGGACCCCATAATATATATATAAGTATATTCTTGATCAGCACCAATAGCCGAGTCGATCTAGCCATGTCCGTCTGTAAGTCTGCTGTCCGTCCGTCCGTCTGTCCGTATGTATGCACGCAAGGATCTCAGAACCTATCAGAGCTAGAGACTTGAAATTTTACGCAGATCGAGTTTGTTTCTGATAATCGATAACTTATTCCGTTTCCAAGCAATCGATACAAATAGATATCGATATCCTGTTTTTTGGGCAATTTTGGTAAATAATAAGAGCTAGAGTCACCAAACTTGACATATAGCTTTTAAAATAGAATATATATATGCATGTGATGTTGGAAGAAGAGGGTTTAGGTATCTCCTAGTCGTTAGCTCGTGACTAGAACCTCTTACTTGACCGATTTTGATTTGGGCCAAAGATTTTCAATACTTATTAATTTCGCCGCCAAAATTTTGAAAATAATGTTTAACCAATTCTAATCATTTTGATATGTCCGAATATGATAGGGACATTGAAAAAAAAAATTATGTATTATAATTTTTAATAATTTAAATTTAATTAGTTTAGCTGATACTTGATATTGGTTGAAGCCTGAAGCTTTGAAATAGAACATACGCTCGAAAATTGACCTAGCGGGTGGATTTCCCAAAAAGCGTGAATCATGTCTCTTTTGGATTGCTTGTAAGTGATTTTAAAGTCAATCGAATGACAACTGCTTTCATAGTAAGCCTGTCTTAATCATATTTAAAAAATCAATTCTGTTAAATTCCTTTTTACCTATATTAAATATTTACTTTAATATATACTACAATACATACTTCTCGTATCTCATCTCATATACTTCTCATATGTAGGTGTAATAGAAAATAAAAAAAAAAATAACGCATAAGAATTTAATTTGCCATATCTATATTCTGAATATCGAGTTCCCAAACACATTATTCAAAACCAATGAAAGTCTGAATAAGCAAGATTTTGCCCTTAAGTTGTCTGCCTAAAAATGCATTGATAAATCATCATGTAGACGTAATTGAAAATGAAAATTAATTTTTTGTTTTAGCTTTTTTCGAAAGTAATTCTTAACGAAATTTCAAAGCGTTTTGAAATTTGGCATGTAACCAGACAACGCGTTGGCCGTATGCCAAGCAAAATAAAAAAAACGAATCCCACAATTGCAAGATGAATGCTTTACGTGAACGGCAAATTAAAAATAATGCAGAATAGTGCAGCAAATTCAAGAGATGCCGCAAGGAATAATGAAATCCATCGCACCAAGTATTCTGTTTATTGAAAAATGAATATCATATTTAACAGGCAAACAACATTGATATAACATTTTGGATTATGGTATTAATGAAATTAATATAGAATATTACAGCTACACAGCTTTCGAAGCATCACAAAGGTAACAGGAAAACCACAACCTACACATAACATTTGTTTATCTAAAGATATTCTAAATATACAAGCCAAATGAATTTCATATGCATACATTTTTCCATTTATATATGGATATATATGTACATGGAAGCATGTATGGGCATGTATATCAATATATGGTACATAAACGAACTTGGAAGATTTTCATTTGTTTTTGTGCACACGGGCGCTTTTCCAATAACAATTCTTAGCTACGGACGTCATTGAGAAGCAACTGTATTAATCGTAGGCACCACAACTTGTGCTAGAATTATACATAGAGAAAGATCCCACGGCGCGAACGCTATGTGGCACATTCCTCTAGCAATTCACTCGATTGCCTTGGGCTCATGCTTTTGCGGCCCGATGTCCAAAAATAGCTGTGCCAACGCGCACTATAGTGCTGCCCATTTCGATCTGCAGGCAAAACAGCATGAATGTAGCTAGTCTAAAGCAGCTGTTGGTGTACTACGTACCGCTTTGTCATAGTCGTTGGACATGCCCATTGAGACCTGCAACGCATCGGGTGGCATATCGTTGGCCTCACAAATGGCGCGATGCGCCTGCATAAGTGCCACAAAGTCCGGATTAGGACCGTTGCTATAATCGAATCCATAGGCGCCAATTGTCATAATGCCCACAGGCTGTAGATGCTTCAGATTGGCGCTAATGTATTTAAATAGTGAGGGTGCAGCGCTGGCGTCAATGCCGCTCTTAACTGTACGGATTAGGCAAGAGTATATTGTGAATGCGACTTGATGTTGATCTAAAACGTTTACCATCTTCTCCACTGGTGTTGATCTGCACGAGCACACGCAGTGGTTCACTTGGCGTGGGCTGCAGCTTCGCCCAGGCGGCATCTATCTTGTTGGCCAGTTTCTCGCTGTCAACCGTTTGAACCATGTGCAGATTAGGTAGCTTAAGCACCTGCAAGAAACGATATATTCAATATTTGTGATCCTGACATGTTGGGGGCAATTTAAGCACGTGATTGATTTTGTTGCTCTGCAAATGTCCAATCAAATGCCATTTGATGTCGGGACATTGTGCTAATATGTCGGGATGCTGACTCTTCTCCACCAGTTCCTGCACATAGTTTTCGCCAAAGTGACGCTGGCCGGCTTTATATGCCGCTATTACACACTCCACTGGCTTTGTTTTACTGACGGCCACCAGCAGCGGTTTGGGTGCATTGATTTCCTGATAAGACAGCAACGTTTTATAGCAACAGATAACACACGATGGCAGTATGGCAGATGTTCTAGAGATTTACCTTGGGGCGACTTTGCAACGCCAACTCGATACGCTTCAATACGTGCTGTAGGCCGGCATTTATGTCAAACTCGGCCATTGTGCGGCGTATCATTTAACTATTATGCTAAGCTTTATTAAATTTGTTTAAGTTGTTGACGGAATGCTTGCAATTTTTTACAAAAACATCTGTTGCCAATTTATCGATAAGTTTGATAATCGCTCGATAATAGGCGATAGTAGGCTGAGTTGTTGGTATTTTGAATTCAGTATTTTATTTATTCGGGCTTTCAGTTTTTGGTATTTTATAGTTTTCAAAAAAATTGTCTTTTGAAAAAACGTTCAACTTGGAATATTGTATTCCGTTAAATTGAGAAAAATGTTTTCACCCCATCAACACTTAAATTAGTTTCCTCAATCAATTCTCATACAGAATGGCTCAGATTATGCAGCTGAGCTGCGATGCGGCCAACACCGTTGTCGACTATCTGCAGACATTAAGAGTTGTGGAAATACGCCAGTCCCTGGAATTCATTGGTCTCTATCATATTGAGGTTATTATAGCTGTATTTATTTTCCTGATGCTGCAGTTTACAAAATTCACTGCTGTGCTTTTGATTGCATGTCTGATAGCATTTGCTATCTTCTATATGGTAAGCAATATATCGAATATTGGATACTGAACACAAAGATCATCTAACTCATTCACCAAACAGTGGGAGTCCTTCTTTCCCGAACTTGACGAACATTTGTCGAGACATAACAAATATCCGGCAACTTACGGCGCTGGATACGGTCCGCCCTATGGGCCCAAAGCGGTTGCCGCGGCTTCGGACTTTCCTCCGCCCTATTATCCAACAACCGGTCAAACTAGCCGTGATGCTCGGACATCTGCCTTATTTCCACCATTCTCAAACTATGACAACGAAGATTCAACAGGTTTATGCAAATATTATGTTTTAGTGTTTCTTTTGTTATAATTTGGCCTTAAGGTGATCATGCAGTGTCGCCGGAAAAACGCCAGTATTTAAATTCTATTGGCAATCATCTCGGGTCAAACCTGAAGAAATCTAGTCCATCTGGGGCTGCCACGCCAATAGGCCACAGGGGCTCCAGCTCTGATTTGCGAGCGCATCGACGACCATATACTGGTCAAATAGAAGATTTTAAGAATTTGCGACGTGCCAATGATCGTGACGCTCAAGCCTTTCGTAGGATGATTACCAACGAGTATAGGGCGTACCGGCCAGGTACTGTTACAGAAACCAATCTTCATCGACACGCAAATCAAACGAACGATGATCAGAGATCGCGACGTAACGGCCCGCCAAATATGGCCGACGACAGGGCATATAAGAACCGACGTGGTACGGAGAACAAATCCTCAACACAAAAGAAAAGCAATACCAATGAGCAGCTGGAGCGTTCCAGAAATGTGTCTCGTGAAAATATGCTACGCAAATTGCGTAATTATCCAGGGCCTCCAGCCCGTACCAGCGGGACCCATAGCCGATCCGATCCCAGCGGTCCGAATGCGGAAAACAGAGGAGTCAAAAGGCGAGCGGGTAAGAGCTCATTCGAAATTTGACTAGACAAAAATTAACATTTTTATCGCTTTAGATAATCACAATTTATTCAAATTTAAACTCAACCGTTGGGGCCTGTGATATGGATAAAGTCAATGTTGTAAACTCTTCCCATGAGGATACGGAAGTACCGGATCATCAAAGCAATATGTACGTATATCAAATACCTAAAATAATACGCTATAAGCACACATAATATGTAATATTTCAAAGCGAATGTGATTGTGATAAAGATGGAGGCGCAGTACAGTGCCATAACCAAGGTGAAATAGAGAAAGCGGTCATCAAATCCGAAGGCAGTTATCCATGTGTTATCGAAATGGTAAATGACAGAAGCAGTGATCGTATGTTAACTAAAATGGCGGATAAAACTATACAAAAACCCATCAAAGACGAAGAAAATAGGGCATCTAACAGCAAAGATACAGCTAACAAAAGTTCGCCTAGTAATAAAATAAAAGGCGACGTGAATAGAAGTTCTACGGAGAAATATCCATATATTGTGGAAGTTCCGTCCTACAGCAAATGAATAGTTAACCCTCCAACTTCTAGCCGGATTTATAAATGTCGCTATCAAATTTAAAGTTAATAAAGAAATTGGTTGTGTGTATTGAGGAGACAAATTAATCAAGTTTTACGTCACTTAGTATATAAGTTGGTATTTTATCTTTGGTATTTTTGTCCTTTTCAACACAGCAGATTCGGTCACACTGAACACATTTTGTTTATATTTGTCGAAAGCAAAAATAAATGTCAAATTTACAATTAACCCAGGAAAAACTGTAAGTGATTCATTTAACTAATGCCTTAGTGACACACAGAGTATATATAATGGGCCAACTCTTCCGCAGCGACGCTCTGCGATCGGAGTACAGACCGCGCAGGCCGTGCGCGTTGCTGAAGTATCCGCGACCGAAAACAAAGCCCGAATACCAATCCATATATCCGTGGATTATACTGGATGAAACGGATCCGCATTTTGTATTCTGTGCCATCTGTGAGTGTCGCCTAAGCGCGAAGCGCTCCGATCTGGGCAAGCACGAGGGCAGCATCAAGCATTCGGAAAATGCACAGCGCAAGTCGGTCATATTCAAAGCGGAGCCCCAGGTGGACGATGTCAAGTGGGAGTACAACGATGACGATATGAGCCTATTGCCGCTACAGTTTGCCACAGCAAGCGACTTATGCAAGACGGAAGCGGACAACGAGGATGACGAAGCCGAAGAAGATGAAGAGGAGGACGAAGATGCAGTGGCTGAGGCAGATGACGAAGATGCGGAACCAGAAGCGGACGCTGATGCCAATGCAGATACAGATGCTGGTCCCGATGCCGATGCAGATGCAGATGCAGATCTTGATTCCGAATATGAACCGGCTTGCAAACGTCGCGTCTCGGAAACAGACTCTCAGCACTCCGGTATGTTTGAGAATTTGCCGCTGCAAGTAACCATCAATGAAACGCCGCACGGACAGCTAATGCCAGCTACCCAATTATCCACAAACTGCTCGCCCGCGACATCTACGCCGCTGCCCTGTCGCATAACAATTAAAAAGGTGACGGCACCGATGACAAAGGTGCCCAGCACGGGTGCCACACCCACGATTGGCTCGGCTGAGATCACCTCAAAGGCGACCATAACGCCCATTGCGACCGGCTGCTACACGCCCTTGCGGCAGCCCCAGCTGCAGTCGTATGCGTCCAGGCAACTGCAGTCCTATCAACTTCAGCACCTCACCTCAATAGAGCCCGCACCGCGCGACTCTCTGGATCTCTTCTTTGACAGCATTTGTGCCACGGTCAAAGGGCTGCCGCCCAAATTGGCCACCGAGGGTAAAATACGTGTCATGCAACTAATTGGTGAACTGGAGCTGCGTGCGATTAACGAGCGCGATGCACCGTCCGCCACGCAAGCAACAGCCACGCCTCCAGATCCTGCCTCAGTGACAGCAGCTGCATCGGCAGCGTCGTCGGATGCGCCCGGCAGCAGCCAGCAGATTGCAACAGTTGCCTCGACCACCAAATGATGGCGACGCGGGCTTAGTCAATGGAATCAGTTCAAATCATACTCCTTAACATAAATGCGAGATTGTGTAGCAAAAATTGTTAATATTGACTTCTATAGTATAAGGATTTTCCTCCATTCATGACCATTCTGTAGCCGGCTCAGTACCAATTGCAACCATGAGTGGCTCTTATCTCTTCGTTATCGCTTAGAGATTGATTATAAAAAAAAAGACCATTTACAAATATTAAATAATAATTATTATTTATCGTTTAAAAAAATAAACAAGTCTGATAAAATGAACATTTATAATTATTGCACTTAATATTATGTCATATCAAAATATAAATGTAAATTATTAAAATGGGGGCTTGCAGTCCACCATGGCCTTGGCGCAATAATGCGGGAATTGTAGGCCCTGCAGCAGCACATCCGATATGCCCTGTAATATAATGGAATAGGCGCGATTAATTTTGGCATTTATAAATAAGGGATTTTTTTTTTGTATATATATATATATATATATATATTTTTTATCATAAGACTAGTTGGCTTAGTTAGATGAGTAATTGTACAAAACTCTACGAATTGCGATAAGCGGCCCGCACTCGGCAACTACATAAATAATGATATGATGTCATTGTGGAATATATATATGCGACGCCCAACCCCTACCCGGCACTTACCGAGAGGCCCGGAATGCACACAACAAGTGTGTAGATGACGATGTAGAAGAAGGCACAAAAGAATGCGACCGCCAGGGAGATGATCCAGAAGACCAACAGCCAGAAAATGAACCACACTGGATTACCCATTTTCAATCAGTAGAGTTGTTTGTTGAATTCGTTTTAAGCTAAAAAGATAAGAAATAAAAACGGGGCATTCACAGTGTGCAGAACAAGCTTCAAGCGCCTCAATTCATTCATTCGGTTCTACAGAAAGCATTACATATACACATTCTATCTATCCAAACATAATTTTATGGCCAAAGAAATCAAACTCAACTGCATTCCACAGAAATTTCACTTTTGCTACAGAATTTGGCTTTGAAAATGCGTGACAAACATTGGAACGACCGATTTGGTGTTGTTTTACGTGAACGTTGACGTAAATAGATATGACGATATATCTTTGTATGTGAGCCGAGGTAAGACAGTGAGTACCATGCACAACTAACTATGTCAACAAGCATGACACGTTTACTAGCAAGAAATTCTTTACATTTAATCAAAAATAGTTTATGTAAATTCAGCCGAAATTGAATTATTGAATTATTACGTTTCTAGATAATTCACATATTTATAGGGTATGTATTTTAAATTAGTATATACCTGACACTTTTTCATATTTTGAAAAAATATATGTATATATATAGTACATAATTATTTGTTTAATAAAAACACAATCTGTCGTTGTCATAAAAAAAATCTTGAAAGAAATTCAAAATATTAGGGAAAGTAAAAGGAAAACTTGTTTAATAAAAAAGAAGACTAAAAACTTGTATTTTAAATAAGAAAAATTATATATACATATATATATTTTTAAAAGTAAACTTTTGAATATAATCGGAGCGTAGCCAAGTTTCGTGTTATCAATTCATGTGTTAATTGAAATGTTTTTAGTTTTGGAAAAACGAGGCAAAGTTTATGGTCTGCCTGACGCATCTGTTGATATTGTTTCTGGCCTACGAATTTGTTGATGATTCGCAGTCGAGATTATGCAAATTCGTTTTGGGGCGTGGCTGCATTTCAAGTAAACGTTAAACAATTTTTAAATGATGTGATAATTACTGCTATATTTAACATGACACTAAACACAATACAAATCGGAGAGATACTTTATGCGTTGTGTTGCATTTATAAATAAATGTTTAATGCGCGCCTACGCCAAGTAATGCAAACAACAGCAACAACAACAACAACAACAAGAACGTAAATAAAAACAAATGACCCACCTTAGAGAGAGATTGCAGCGGTTGCGGACGGGGCGACGTTCGAGTGGGACGAGATGAAAGCGACAACTAAACAAAACTGGCGCAACAAGTTTTAAGCGAGTGCCGCACAGGGCTGCCAGCTTTTTGTAAGTGAAAGCTTTGCGCGGCCTAAAAGCATGCTACGCTTTATTTATGCAGCTTGAAACTTTGATTATTTCCCATTGAAATCGTTAGGAAGCGAATATATCAAGATTTTAGTAGACCTTTGAAAAATAATCCTTTCTAACTTCCTTAACGAGAAATATGCAGTCGAGTTGAGCTTACAATATGTGTTATTTTAATGTATATATATCGCTTTGTTCATACTTAAATTATTCTCTTGGGCGCAAAACTTTATCTTGTGCTCAAATGTAACCCAAAAATGTTTAAATCGTTACCCAATCGTAGTTAAGAAAGCGATTTCACGTGGGATAGTTGGTATCTAGCGCAAAAATCGTTTCATTATCTTGCTTTATACAGGGTATAGAAACTGCTTCGACCTTATTAACATTATAATTCAACATTGCGCATAGCTTAAAAAACGTTTCTAACTCTGGTTTCAGCTTTCAGGTGAGACAAAAGCGCTCACCAGCTGCAAGCTCCAAAACTGTTATACGTTATATTTATAGAAGAAGCCTAAGCTTTTGCATATGGCTGAAGGTAAAAGCTTGGCGCGTCTGCCCAATGTTTTCATTTTTTTTATATACATTTTTTTTGTAGATTTTTGTTGTTGTTGTTGTGCGCGTATCCCGCGGATGTCGACGCCGATTTGCAGCTGTTGTTTTGGACCGTTACTGGCGCCGCTGTCGCCGACTACTGCGATTTAACTGTTCGTCATTCTGTCGTGAGTCGTCGTCCACTTCTCTTGTTGTGTGCGGCATTTTTGTAAGAATATATTTGTGTAAGATTCGATACTCGAAGGAGCTGGCCAATAAAAAACTATTGAGCGCCACAAATGTCGCAAAATATAATCTGCAATAGCTGTTATTTAATATATGTGTTTGATAAGCGCTCCAACTAGACCAATTAATATCAACAGCTGATTAGCAAACTCCAAATCGTACAGCATAAATCAGCGGCAAAAAAAAACAGCTGCAAACGTTTGTGTTTGTGTTTGTAAAAGAAAAAGTTTCAAATATTGCGAGTGTGTGTGTGTGTGTGTGTGTGTGTGTGTGTGCGTGTGTCTGCTGTTACTTGTGTATGCGTGTGTTTGTAATAAAACCGGACAACGTGCGATCGATTTTTGAGGGCCTTACAGTGGTAATTAAACAGACGAAATGTGCACAAATTAGAAATATATTTCAGAAATCAGAAGAAGCACGAATATCAGCGGTTATATACCTACTACTTAACTGTGTGCATGTATGTGTGTGTTAGCCATAAAGCTTTGACAACATTTGCTCAACAAAAAGAATTCTATTGGATTGGGCAACTCTGCCTCTTCAGCACCCCGTTCCCCGCGCCAAACGTAAAATACTCGACAAATAAATAAACAAACGGCCACTAGAGATAATGAAATTTTGTTAGGCACAAAGTATACAAAGAGAGTGAAAGAGAGTGACAGAGAGAGATAGAGACAGAGAGAGAGTCATAGAGAGAGAGAGACAGAGAGAGAGTCATAGAGAGAGAGATAGCATTAACAGCAACAACAATAACAGCAGCAAAAGCCGCAAAATTTGAGGGGCAAAGAGCTGAGCGGCAACGACTGCCAAAAGTTGCCAACAAAAACAAACAACAAACACAAAGAAAGCATGCGAAAAAAAGCTTCTTGGCCATAATACAGAAAGGCGTTGCGATGGAGACGGAAACAGCGCAACGACTTGCCGTATAACAGTTACGAGCAAAGTAACAGCACGGACGCTCCTAATAAGCGTAAACGATGATTATGGCCAGTCAGCCAGAGGCACTGTGCACAGTGGTTCCAATACTAAATTGCAGTTATGTTTCTAAAAGCTTGCACAAGATAATGTATGTGGAACTTTGCTAGTCTATGGTACTCTAGTATATGTAGCTATTTTAGAGGAATATATAATATGTATAAGCAAAACGTGCAATACATTTTCGTTCATGCATTCAAAAACATTAAATCAATAATCAAATATTAATAAACAAAGTCTTCTACCAACAAAATAAATGATTTTAATATATTTATTTCATGTATCTTATTTACCTCGGCTTTATTCTTTTTCAATTAATTGATTAAAATTATTATACATTATTTATATATTAGAAAATATCAAGAAAAGATCAATCAATTCTAACTTATTTAATTTCGCATATAAAAATGTATGCATATATATCGACAATAATACAAATGTTGAGGCAAAAATGGAACAATTTTGTCACACTGTGCAGGGCTCGCTATTGTAGCGGGAACAGCCGCGTGAGAGAGTAGCCGAGCGGAGAGAAAAATCAGAGGCAAGAGCGAAAAGCCGAGCGCAGGTCGTAGTCGTAGTCGAAGTCCGTATGTTTTGTAGCACAGTTTAAAGTACGCATTGCGATGGTTTTTCACTTTAGTTTAGCTAGAGACATCGTCGTGAAATGAACAGAAGCTCTGCGAGCAACTGCATTCCAGCGGCGAATCGACGGCAGATTTGAGTGCGCAAAAAGATAAAATAATAATAATAATAAGAATTAAAACAATGCATAAGTAAATAAGTAAAAACACACACACATATTAGCAAACACATGTAAAGACTATAAGATTGTGTATTTGTGTGAATTTCCCAGTTTTGGTGGTACCAAATTATTGCCAAAATAACAGTGTCACAGTAAAAGAATTATCAAATTTTCGCAGCAATAAAAACGCATCAAAATTAAATCTTAAAAAAAAATAAAGAATTAAAATAAAAACTTAAGCAGTGACATGTAGAACGGCAGAGAGAGCGAGAAAGAAAACCTTCAGATCTGAACGAACGAAAGCTCAAGGTAAGTAAATCCTTGCATGAACGGCTGTTATCGACTTAAAGCTGCTGTTGCCGCTGCCTAACAAGTGTGGGGCAAGGAGGGAAGCGATGGCCGGGACCGGTCGAGGGGTAAGGTGGATGTTGTTGAAAGACTCATATTATTATGATGCCGATTTTTGCATTTAACGATTTTTGATGAGTTCCTTGATCCGTAAAGTCCTTAGCAATTTGCAGCATACGCACACACACACACACACACACACACAATCAAAGCCTGGCTGTGGGACCAGGCGAAAGTGTCCTACAAATTCATAATTCGCCTGTTTATATACACATTGCTGTATATGTAAGGCACACACAATCACACACACACACACACACACACACACACACACACTGGATTCTGCAGGTATTGGTGGTTTATCGACTGGCTGCCTCAATGTCTGCCCGCTTGTGCTGCCTGTCAAAAAAAAAAAGGAAATAAAGAAAGCGGAAAAGCAAGAAAAACCATCCAAAACAGCGAAAGTGAAATTTTGTATAGACACACACACACGCACAGGCACTTTTATGTATATGCATGATTTTTTTTATATTTTGGCACGTAGGCTCCATAACTTCCGCTCGGGCGGCTCTCGCGCACACCTGTACCCAAACACACTCACAGACACACACACACACACACACAGACATAACTTGACAGCGAGCAACATTTGAAGTTCTGATGAAAAGACACATTTTTATTTCGGATGAAGTACATTTTCTTCTTCATCTTCTTGAGCTGCTAACCTTTTTATCATTGTAAAAAAGTTTTCAAATTTGTTTACTTCATTTTTTGTTGCTAGTTCTTTCCTTTTTTGTTGTTGTTGCTGTTTGTTTTGTGCAGTTGGGCAAAAACGCTCGCACACAAATTTCGCTTAATTCAACTGTCGATTTATCACACTTAAAGCAACAACAACAGCAACAACCAACTATAACTATAACTAGTCGGAGCACATCATATTATAGCATATCATCATCGTGATGATGATCTCGCTGATTGCGATTGCGTGTGGAATTCGGTTCCATACCATCTGAGTTCCATTTTATTTGATTCTGCGCTGCAATCATGGGGCCTATTTATATTCTATAAAAATGCCACACAGTTGCAAACATCTGTCCAAACTCAATGTTCGTTATGTGGACTGTCTACTTTTTTTGTGGAAATTCACGAAATGTGCGGAACTGCACTTTAGATTGAGATTTATTTGAATTTATATTGTGTACACCCAAAGAGAAAAACACAATTTAAACAAAAATCTGCTATTTTGTGGAATTTTCACAAATGGATTTTAGTTTTTGCTTGTTATTTATTTTGCGTATTTGTTTTGTTCACGTTAAATCAGAGCACAGAAATTAAACAAACATTTTAAAATACTTTGATCTGTTTCTATTTATACCCTGAACCCATTTAATGAGGCTGAAAGGGTATCATGTTTTTGTGCAAATGTATGTAACAGGCAGAAGGATGCATCTCCGACCCCATTAAGTATATATATTCTCGATCAGCATCAAAAGCCAATGCCGATTTAGCCATATTCGTCTGTCTGTCCGCCCGTCGATAATTTTGTCCGTTTCCAAGCAATCTATAAGAATCTATATTAAAATCCTATGAGCAAAAATTTTAGTAAGAGCTAAAGACACAAAATTTAACATATAGAGCCGAGAATAGTATAAACAGATCAAAAATCATTAATTTTATTAGTTCGAGCTGTGTTTGTCAAATAAATAATTTTTAGTGTATCAGGCACAGCTAAATAGAGCACTCGTATAAATTCATACAAAATTGGACATTTAAATGTGATAAATTTGCAAAATGTCTGAAATATGAACCATTTTGTGCTTTGTGCGAAATAATTTCATTTGCTTTTGATTTTTTGCCGAAAAATATATGTGCACAGAGTTTTTCCAACAAACTATTGGAAGCCAGTCTTTAAAAGTTTGCAAAAATATATATGGTTTGTGTGCAATGTCATCGAGAGTCGAATGTGTTTAATAAGTATGAATAAGAAGCAGAGAAAACTTCTTTGATTAATTGTCATGAAATGAGCAACGCATATAAGGGGACTTCCTCGTCGTCATAAAGTATATATATTCTTGATCTGTCATCATCAACAGATATGTCGGTATAATCATATGCGTCAGCCTGAAATATATTGAGCTTCACAATCTTCTCTAACTAGGTTTTAGTTTTGGCTGCGAATTTTTTCATCGTAATTTATTCGAGTTATTTCGAGTGTAAATTATGGCAGTTGACAGAATAAAGTTAGTTTGGTCTTTAAATATTTGTATTGTTATATTTCCTTTTTTAAATTGCATATGTATAAACTTATTTTCTTTTTACAATTAAGTTGGACATAAGCTTAAGGTTTACTTTTAATGAAAGCTTGTGCTTTTGTAATATTTTCTTTTGTTTCCATTTACAATGTTTGATTGTATAATATCTTTGATATATTGTAATATTATTCCACTCTTATTCCCGAATTTGTTCGTTATTTGCCTTACCTTATTTTATGACTGACTGTAAAAGGCACATTAGGTTGTGCTCTTTGCATTTTATTGGATATATTTCGTTTAAGGGGCCATATTATGCAGAAAATTTGACAAAAAGAGATTAAAAGCGAAAACGAAAAATGCATTTTCTTAGCTTATTGACAAAGATTTATAACAGACACAAAATAAAGTCATTTGTAATATATTCTTTTAATAAAGTATTTGCCATATTCATATTTCAATGTCAACTATTCGGCTTTTTTTTGTTTTCATGATATCATATATTATCACAATAAAAGATGCCGAAATAAATGAGAGCAGAAACTGTTCTTGTTTTATAGGACAAGCAAGTGCTTTTTAGTTTTTTAAATTTCAAATAAAATTGCTTGAGTTTAAGCTGTGTTGATTTCCTCTTGGTGTAGCCAGTTTAGTGAACTATTCACGCTTGAATCATTGTCATTCACTTCTGGAATTGGACTGCAATCGACTTCCGCTTGGCATCAGCTCATCGTGTCAGAGAACTCCGTGACCACAAATGCCCGGGCCACAATGCAGCAGTTCATTTGCGCGCACAATGACCATTTGTTGCTGCACATCCACACAGAAGCAGAACTCAACCCAACGTCACAGCCTCCCAGCCCCAACCAATGGAGATTCCGCGTATAGAAATGCGTGCGGATACAGACAAATCATTTGTTCATTTAAAGTGAACAAATTAAGCGGAGATTTGTCCCGGCAGCTAGATATATGTATATATGGCATATACCGTATTCCTCTTGTCACCCCAAATGCATTCGGAGTGAACTATCCGAATTGCATGTCGCTCCCAGCGAGCTCAAAAACTTAATTGAATAAATGTTCACAATATATATATCAACTTACAATGGAGAGCTGAAGCGTGGGAGCTGTTGGCTTCTTGGGTGCGTTTTTAAGGGATTCCAAAATCCACAAAGCGACTGCCTCTCGGAGGCGGCTTCTCTATTTATTTGCGCATATTTTTTGATTCAATGCCAATGGAAAAGTAAAAAGCGCACAAAGGCACAAGGCTTAAGGCGTGAAACACTTGAGAATTGTTTTGCACTTTTATGTTTGTTTGCCAGCTTTTCCTTTTCCATTTTCTTTTTGTTGTTCGGAGAATTATTTGCACTTGCTTCACTCCACGGGATTTCGTTGGCTTGAATATAATTTATATACATACATACATATTTTTTTCTTTGCCACGCGTCCCCTTTGCGGCTGGGATTTAAGTAGGTGTGTGTGTGCGTGTGTAGGTGTGTGTGTGCTGGTGGATTGGTTCCTTTGACTGGCGTGTTCTGAAATCGAGCAACACATAAAATTCACATTTGCCATAAAAGTATGCAAATGGAATGTCATTAAACAATCGGAAGGACAAACGAATAAGTCTAACAAAAAAAAAAAAATAATAACAAATAAATAAAGAACTAACAAAATTTATCTTACGCTCTTATATACCCAGCTCTATAGGGTATGTGTAGAGAATTTAAGCCAGAGTGAAATTTGAAAATCCCATCCCTGCTTAGTATTATGGTTGATTACAATAATCTCAAAGGAAAGTTATTGACAAAAACTATTGCCGCGCAATAATCTCAGGTAGGGAATCGAAAGAAATTATAAGGTATCAGATCATTTGAAATATATAATGCTCTGAGAATCCATGATAACTAAGTCCTTGAGATTATCTGAAATAATTCAGAAGAGACTTCGCAAGAAATGAATAAATTAACAAATTCTTTTTGCCTTTTGAATCATATCGACATCAGCAAAAGTTCTTCAAGCTTCTCTGCAAGAACCTGCGAAAAAGGCAAAACAAAAGTTTAAGAAGATATCAGATCCTTTAAAATCGAATATCCTCTCAGAACACAGTTATCATTGTTAAGCATTGACGACAACTAGTTCCTTGTTCCATCACAATAAATTAATAAGTCAACAGATCCTTTTTCTTCAAGAACCCGGGTATCATATCGGCATCAACAAAAGTTCTTTAAGCTTCTCTGTAATAATCTCAGCAAGAACTTTGCGAAAAATTAATAAGGTATCGGATGATTTTCTTCAAGAACTCGGTTATCATATTGAGAGCAACAAAAGTTATTTAAGCTTCTCTGCAATAACCTCAGAAGGGACATCACAAAAAAGAAAATAGCAGATCCTGCCACAGTTGACGTAGCATTAAAACGCAATTTTATTGCATGTCCTTGGGGGGCATTGGAATGGCGTTGCCATCATTGTCTTAAGGACAACAACGGCAGGCGGCGACAGCCCAACAATAACAAAGGGAAACAAACACAAGGCAGGACGATGAATAAAGAAAGAGACAGAAAATATGTTTGTTGTTTAACATTAGTTTTATGCTTCTTCTTTTTTTTATATGTCCCTTCGCTGACTACTTTTATTGTTTTCCAGTTCTGTTCTCCTTGCGGCCATTGCCCGGCTATAATAATACGATTTGTTGTATATCTACTGCAGGCTCATTAGATTTTATGCTTTTCCCTATTGAAGTTCAAATGCATTTCTCCATTTTTTCTAACTCCGCCATGGGACACCGTTTTATTTGTTATGGAGACTCGAATGTCTTAGGAAAATCAATTTAGTTAGAATATAAAGAATATTATAATAATCTTTCAACTAGTTTTCTTTAAGTACTAATACTTGACTGGCTTAGTCGACTTCATTTTTTAGATTTATGTTTAATAATAAATGAAGTAAAACTAGCAAATAATAAAATTGTCTGTGCAACATTTTATCTTTGCTTTTCCTTGCAATGTTTTAATATGTTTTTTTTTTCTTTTTTGTTGTGGAAAGCATTCCAACCATTTGGAAACGAAAGGGTTCAAGCTTAGGTACCTAGACTTATGTTCATTTTTTCATTTCTTACATATCCTGTTCAAAAACGTAAGTCCGAAGATTTATATGTGATAAGGATATATATGTTTCGCAATATCCCAAACAAAAATAATAAATGAATAATTAGTAATTATATTTTTTATTAAATCTTCTTCAGGATTTCAACTAATAACAAATCAAAACTATGCTGGATCTATTCAAATGCGCATTACTGTTGCGCTGGGCGGTTTCTACATACAGATAATCACTTGCATATATGCATGTGTGTGTGTGTGTGTGTGTTGGGTTGCGCTGGGATTAAAATGTCTGCTTGGGTATAAAAAATGTAGCCAAGGGTAAAATAAAAGCAAGTACGAAGTGCCGCATGTCCCAGTCAAAAGGAGTAAGCTAAAGTTCTGTTGCGTCTGTGGGAATTCGCGGCGTATGCGCGATTTTTGTTTTGCAACCTGGCTTTAAGCAGTGCAGTTAGATTAAAGCGCAGCTGTGTCAGCTAAATTAAGCAGACACTTAATTTTCATTGGCTATATTGTTATTTATTTGGCTGTGTATATAAATTAATTAAGTTTATTTTAATTACGCATACGCAATGTGTGCAAATTAAAAACAATTCGTTTTTCGCTGTCAATTCTGTTGGCTGGGCAATTACATGAATTGGGACTAATTGACAGGCGCAGAATAAATGTAAATAATAGAGGCATAATTGTAATTATTGTTTCAAATCAAACATATGTATAATTACAGCATATGCCAATTAAATTTCCATTTGAGCGCCGCCCCCCGTTAAGCCCGAACAACAATCCGAAACCAACAACTTTGTATTTAAGAGCTCACAAATCAGACAGCTGCCAAGCTCGTGTTTCAGCTGGAGCAGTATCCATCTAGCCATCTTTCCAGCTATCCATCCATCTATCTATCTATTATATATAACTCCCTTAACGCACTGATTATCGTCATGGGCAACCCAATTAAAGCTGTGTACGCTGTTATGAACCTAATTGAATCATCGTCATCATCGTCAGTATCAGCATCAGCGTCTGCATCAGCCCCATTATCATTAGCTGTAGTTGATACTGTGATTGTTGCAGCAAAGAACTAGCGATGCGTAATATCGGTAGTGCATAATTATGCATGTGATGTGTGCGTGGGTGAGAAGGGCGGGGGAGGGGGGGGGCGGTTAATTCAGTACTGTGGCACGTGGCGTATGCTTGATGTGCTGTAACTGATATTTCCATTTTAATTAGTCGTCCCGCCCCATTCAAGCCCGCGACTCGATTTTATGGGCTGGAAAGGACGATACAGCTTCCATGCACATAGCCAATCTGGCAAATTTGTCTTTTGTTTTAGGTTTCGTTTATACCGAACGCTGTGACATCACAGCCTGGGTCACGCTTTGACATTGTGCGGTTGCCCTTTGGCCAGCAGCAGTAGCGGCAGCAGCGCCCGAAGGCAGTTGCTTTCATTTCTTGCGTCATTTTATGTGAAAGCCGCGTTCACATTTGACATTTTACAGAATCAGAGCAAGAAGAAAGAAGAGGAGCAGCAAGAAGAAGAACGAAGAACACTTAATACACAACATGCTGGGCGGGGTCAAAGCCAACCAATACAAATCACTATAAGCATTGGTCGTCCTGGCGTATACTTAATATTATTTAATTGTTTCCTTAAATTGCTTAAAGAAAAATTTTATTTAGTTTGCTGTTTCTTTCAGAGTATTATTCATTGTATATAATCTACTAAACTATCTCAATAGCAGGCGAATACAACATAATCAGATCTCCAACATATTTCTATGTTTCTCACACAACATTTTCTGACACATGTATACTATTCTAGGCATTCCTAGTGGAAAGTTTTGTATATATTTAACTGTTTTACCTATCCCCCGCCACTGGAAAACTTTAATCTACCTGAACTATTTATCTTTAAAAAAATATGTTTATGTTCAATTTAAAATTGAATCAAAAGTTGGAATCACTTTTTTCTGCCCATATTAGTCGTGTAGTAAGAATCTTGAAGCCGAAAAATAAGCTTTCGCTTATTAAACCTTTTACCTACACTTTCCATTCAAGAGTCCTGGGTTATGCGAAAATGTTCTTATCAAGAACTTTATAAATATGTTTGAAGCCAATCGGACAAATTCGAAACTTCGCTTAAATATTTATACAGAGAAAGATGGTATTTATCTCGAATAAATTGAACAACTTTGTTTGAAAATGAGTTTGAGGTAAACAAAAAAGTTGCATGCAAATATTTTTGGCAATTTTTCCACTCTTTTGGATGAAATTTTTCAAAACCCTGCCTGCCTTAACGATAAAGCTAAAGTACCTGTATTTACATATATACTACTACTATATATGATAAAATAGTAACGGCTTTTAAGCATTCTTACCATCTGGCAACATTGTATATAGTTCTTATTTAGTAATGTTCCTTTTATACTCAGGCTTAACTTTCGATTAAACGGTTAACCGAATCATTGCATATCGCTATCTCTATGTGCATTTCAGGCATACTGGAAATATGTATTCTTGTGCGGGTTTGGCTGAACGAATTTATATACTTTATGGGTTCTGATTTGTTTTCATCTGTGTGTTTCACATTTCATGACGATATTTCTCATATGAAACCACTTTTCGCGTATACAACCCGGCGTATGCTTAATTTTATTTAATTGCTTCAAAAAAGTGCAAAGAGTTTTGTTAATTTATTCTTACATGAGAAATTTGTAAGAGAATTGCTTGTAGGCATTATTTTCAACTGCAGGATATTTATTTTATTTGGTTTGCCGACATGCACATGCAGAACTCTCTCTTCATAGCCAATCGATGCCTCGGATTATATAATAAATAAATAAATAAAAAAAATAATGTCATTAGCTTTAGAGTCATGAGTTTGTTGCACGTTTTCGGGGTCGTGTGTCGCCCACGTACGGGCTGGAAGTAGATCCAACCCTAGTTAGCCCGGCTTACAGTTAAGTTGGGTAGAACAACTCGCTCTCTTTCAAAAAAGTACGAAAAACGTAAAGGATAGTTGACTTGTTCATATTTATTTGATTATTGATTTTCACTGGCAGCCTTCTCGAGACTGGCTTTAAGTGCAGTACCGGGACACCCCAGAGTAACCCGAGACCCGACCTCACACAGATACACACACACCGCTTGAGATTCGCATATGTCTTCGAGTCGGCTGGGCTGGCTGATGGTGATATCATCAAGGTCAGCTCCATGCTCAAATGAGCCGAAAGCAAGCGGTGTACATAAAGCTGAACACTCGTACCACTCGCAGGTCGCACTAAATTGAGCGTCTCAGCGTTAACGAGCGCTAGCGGCGCCGGTGGCGAGGGTGGGACGGTGTCGGTGTCGGTGTTGGCGGTGTCGGCTGTGGCGCCATGCCACTAAAGTCGTGGCCGGACGTAGCCACGCGGCACTTGTTTAATGATGGGTCACATCTCCCACACCCCAGCTGCGACCGCGTCCACAGCTGCCACATGCGGTGTCGGAGCAATAAAACCGAAGCGCCACTAAATTCCTTCAGTGTACCCACCCCGCTGCCTCTCCGCACACCCAAAGTGCGCGTGCCCCCTGCTCTGCTGCGGCTGATGTTTGCATATTGCGCATCCTGAAAAATAAAACCATATGCTGCACAAAGACTGCTCGTTAACCAGTTGGCTCTCAATTAAGCTGAGAACGTTATGTAGATAGATATTTGCTTTACTTTAAACTAAGCTGTATAGCTATAATGTTGAAAAAACTTCGCTATTTAGCTAACATCATTTTTCCTCAAATATGCGGTCTGAAATTACTGTCATTTTAATTATTTTTTCACTTTAAGTTTTTTATGAAATTATCTTAAAAACTTGAATAGATTTGATAAAAGTATAATTATTATTAGACTTTGTGCACACTTTTTCATATTTGTATATTGTATTAAGTATTATTAAATTTTAATAATTTATTTAAATTAATAGAGTTTTAATACAAGAGTTTGATTTTTAAATACTAACGAAAATTGGCACGAATATCATTGGATTTAATAATGTAAAATGATAATAATAACAACATTGGTAATAATTTCAATTATATTAAAATAAAATATTGATTTTGTTGGCTCGAGGCCAGGGGCTATATTTATTATATAATCAACAATAAATACAATAATTGTTTTTCAAGCTGCGCTCTTTGATATATATAAAATAAAATATTTTATTTTTTTACATTTTTAACTTTCATAAATTGAAGCCAAGACCTCGAGCCATAACGCTAAAAATAATAATAATAATAATAATAATACCCGAAATACCGATACCCTGATCCCTCTTGTACGAGCTTCCTCAGTTGGACTCGAACCTGAAACCAAGAAACTACTTGCTACCGCCTCTACTTTGCAGCCATTAACTAACGTGTTTAATCTCTTAAACTTTAGTTGTTACTTTAACCTATATTTATTTGCTTAATATTTGTTCCAAAAAAGTTAGCTCGGGAGTTAAGCACTTTCTAATTAAAAAGTAAATACACAGCTAAAACCATTCCATTCTCAACTAATATGCTTAATGAAATATATTCCTAAAGATATGCAGATCTGATCTATGAGCGTTTCTGCAGGGTTGAATCGACTTTCAAATGTCACGGAAACAATTAAACAGGGTATTTAATGCTCGAATTGGCAAATCTAAAATTTTTATGAGGCGCTCAAAAACGAGAACAAAACATTTGTTTCGTGTGGTTCGTTTGGATTTGTGCCACGCCCGCGTATTTATTTTATGGCGCCAGACATTTGGCTAATGGCTGCAACACGATGTTGCCACACACAAAAGGTCAACTGCACAAACTCAAAGACGCGAGGCGACTTTAATTTATCGAAAAACCGACAACACACAGATACAATCAGACCTTGGGCTGGGGAAATGGTTGCAAAGCCTCCCACCTAGTTACACAAGAAAACACTTAAGAGTTGAAGCTGTGAAATGTTTTTCACAATTTTCTGTTAATCAAATTCTGTTGCAATTATATTTAGGAATCTCTTTAATATGTAACACTTAAAGTACAAGTACAGTTTTCTTGGCTAATTTCATGTATATATATAGATGTGTATATACAGGTATATATATAACAGACAGCTGTCTCTCCAACCTGAGCCAATTTATCAATAAAGTGACGCCAGTCGTGGCAACCCTCTTCAACTCATCAATTAAAACTATGGACTTATATACACCAGCTGGAAAAACAGGCGCAACGTCAACGTTTCAGTTTAACGAAAACACAAATATAGGCAGTCCACTCCCCTTCCCAAACGCCAACCGCACCATCGACTCCCCATCTCCTGCTACCCGGCACACGCTAACCGAATTGTTTTCGTTGCCTCGTTTACCCTTTGACTTTCAGAGTTCGTTTTTGGCTGTTGTTGTGTATCTTTTAAGCAGGCGAAATTCGCAAAAATTCTGAAAGCGAACGCAAACAAAACAAACAAATAGACGGCGCCTTATGGCAAGGGGGGCTGTGGGATGTTGTGGGGGTGGTTCCCCGTTGCCCAACCCTTATACAGTTGACCTTTGCACAGTCAAGCTGATGGCTGACTGCCATCCCAGCCCAAGCCCCGTACACCTGCTCACCTGTGTGCCAGCGTCCTTGTCATCATCATCATCATCATCGTATCGTTAGAGTTACCCCCATGACCCCCTGACCCGACTACTCCGCTACTCTCATACCATCACTGTTTATGCCTTGCTGCAAACTTTGAAAATTGTAATTTAATTTGAATGTCATTAAAATTTGTGCGGCGTAAGTTAAGACCCGCTGCAACCCGCACCCCATCCCTCCGCTCTTGTTTTTACCCTTTCTTGTATATAATTCCTAGCAAAATATAATACACAAAGCATTAAGACTAACATGCTGTAATCAAGGTTAGAAAAACATGTTGAATCTCGCTGGTTCAAAACCCGAATTTCTGTCTTTTTTTTGACATTTGGAACATGACCTCGAGCCATACTAGATGCGCATAAAAATGTAACCTAGATCGAAGCCAAAATGAAAATTTTTATTTTTTCAGTTTAGATCGTTTTCAATGTGAATAAAAACCGAGTTGGTTCGAACGGTGAGCCGAGCTGCCGAGAATTAAATTTATTTTCTTGCAGTCGAGATTATATTAAGAGCCACACGATCTTACATTTCATATCATATAAATATATAGAGTTCGCCTCTTCGTCCTTTTTTCTATTATGGGAAATTTAATCAAAATGTTGCTGGCACAGCTAAAGTTGAGAGCATAAATTGTGTGTGGCATAAAAATTAAATAAAATAAATGAAACTTAATTTCAAAACTGACGTCTTGTCTCCCTCCTTGCCGTGATAAACCCCTCTAAGCCCCCCCCTTGGCTCATACTGTTCTCATAAAAAAATGCGCATTTTGATGAAAAAGTTTTTAGTGAAGCTAGCAAGTGGAAGCACAGCAAACGAAGCGGAAAAACTGCTGCAACCGCAAGAAATTAAGAAAATATTCACTTAGGCACTCGGCGCCTTATCTGCGGGCGAACAGCCGCGACAGGCGCAGACGCTTCTTGCCACTCGGCTAAAATCCACAACAAACAGAAAATAAATGAAAAAATAAGAAGAAAGAAAAACTAAATGCGTTCTGAAACGACTTTGCCTGGAATTGAAAGTTTGCAACTGTCAAGTGCAACAGTGACTGAAAAAAGAAAAATCCAACGTGAAGTCTGGCATTCACGAGCAGCTTGTTTCAAGAATTCCAATTGACTTAATTTAAGAGAAATGCAGTCGACTTCTAATCACATTTTAATTGTGCTGCAAAACAATATTTTAACAAGCGCGGCGCCAGGAAGCAGTAGCAGTAGACACTGGCTCGGCGACCACCAAGAGCTATTATACATATATATACATATATATGCATGCATAAACCTCTGTACCTAATGGGCTGCCATCATGCAATCTAGCTGCTGGCTCAAGGACAAGGCAGGGGCAGTCAATACGAAATGCTCCTTGCCACGAAACGGAAATAGGAAACCTCGACTGCAGCCTCTGATGATGTGTGTATGTTGCAGCATTCGGGAATTACTCTAGAAATGAGTGAAAACGAGACGATTGGAGATAACATATCCTTGTAAAACAAGCTGATAACGTCCTTATGGAAATAATTAAATGAATACTAGATAGATTTCTGACAGGTCTAAATTAAATTGCTCTGCCTTATGCTTAGATTCATAAACTAACTCGCGCGGAGTTAAGTCGTTTCGATTTTCGCACCGACCTCGATTTTGAAAAAAAACCGTGATGCACTTATGATAAAAAAAGGAACTTAAAAAGCATTACAGAAAAAAGTCGCAATAACCATGCTGTTAAAATGCGAATGAATGTGTGTTTGTACATGTATACAGAAATTCTTAAAGATGCTGCGCTATTCAATTTTACAAATATATAATATTTTAGTAGCAACATATCATGTTTCGTGACTCTAGCTCTTATTATTTACCAAAATTTTCCAAAAAACAGGATATCTATATCGATTCTTATCGATTGATTAGAAATTCTGCCTGTTACATACATTTTTAATGGGTTCAAGGTATAAAAGAATGTGCGCTAAATTTGATCTGGCAATTATCTAAGCCATTTAATGATTGGTCCTGGAAGCTGTATAATATGTTAGTCGGATGCTGTCATGGCTAATAGGAGGTTAACAAAGCTGGTAATTCGTTTGAATAAGTTGCCTTGTAATTTGAGATCTATTGTATTTCTATGAGCTCTATGTGATATGTGACAGAGTATGTGTATTCCATATGGTTGCACATAAGGAGAAAACAAGTTTTAAAACACACAAAAAGCAGACAAAAGGACGATCAAATTTAGATAGGCTGGGAATGCAATTGAAAAATAAATATACTTTATAGGGAAAGAGCATATACATAAATAAATGTAAGGCATTTTTAGAAATAGTTCTAGATTTAAAGAAATATATAAGAAAATTAAGTTTTATTATTATTCTAATTTTTATTTTTCAATATCTTATAATTATTTTTATTATTGTCCATATTATCATTATCTCATCTTATTATTATCTTTATTCTTAGTAATTGTGACTTGTCGAAAAAAAAAAAATGTTTTTCTTTGTATCAATATTCCTGTTATTTAAATATAAATTCTTAAAATTCTTAAGAATTGTATTATCACTCCTTATTAAAAGAGCTGGCTTCTTTGGTTTTGTAAATACATCCCTACACGACCCTCACTTTTTGTCCATTTGCCAAACTCCTTCGCCAATAAAAGGGTTTTTTCTTAAAGATGATTCTAGCAAGTTGCTAAGACTGGCCTCAGCATGGATACACTTTGATGTTTATGGTCCTTTTAATGCTGTAATTGACAAGTCAAGTGATATTTATATATATAAATATATATATATATGTATATATATATGTGAATACATTTTACGATGCATGCGCAAAGGACAGAGAAACAGCAGCTTTAGAACGCGATACTCGACACTTGAGTGTGGCCCCGATATTAAACATGTAACAAAATATATATATATATTCAAATATGTATATGTATACGCAAGTGAGTGGTTATATGAGCCAGTGAGTGGGGCTGGGCTGTGGCACTCAAAACTTTGAATGCGAGCCGAGAGCAGAGCGCAGCCTCCAGTTTTCTATGTTTTTTGCTATTTCAACTTTGCTCGATGGGTAAACATGCAACACACAGACACACACGCAGACACAGCAGCGCAAACATACCTAAATATCGTAGCATACAAATGGGGGCAACCGAGTGGCAGCCAAGCCAAGTCAACATGCACTTGTGGCAGCAACAGCAGCAACAGCAGCAGCAGCCAGCTGTGGCAGCTGTGGCAACTGGGAAAACTAAGACAAATAACTTAATGCCTTTTCTATTTGCAGTTCAAACAATAGAGCCGCTGCCACGGGGAGGCGCCACAAAAGTGCAACAGCTGCACAAAAACTGGAAACGAAACGAACTGAAACAAAAGCCCAAAAGTCAAAGTAAACCCAGACAGACAGAGAGGTACAGCGGGCGAGCCAGTGCGAGAGAGAAAGGCAGAGAGTTGCAGAGAGAGAGAGAGAGAGAGAGAGAAACAGAAAGAGTGAACGTGAGAGAGACAGAGTGGGGCAGTGTTGGAAGAATGTGTAGTGCAGAGTCCACACGGCAGCTTCAAGTGGCAACAACAACAACGGCAGCAACAACAAACACAACCGGATAATAAGCATAAGGGGTAACAACAGCAGCAGCAACACCAACAAAAGCTGCAACGAGTGCGTCAAGTATTTGCGATAGGTTGCAGCGGGGCAAGCGCTGGCCTGTGCCAGCAAACAGCAACATAAAATCCAAAGCCCAAAACTTAATCCTAAAACCTAATCCAAAAACCAAACGGAAACAGCAGCAACAGCAACTGCAGCCAGACCGACGTCAAGCGGTGGCAAGTGGCAACAAGGTGACGTCACAGGCCGCTAACTAGGACACTAGCAAATCTCGTTAGCAGCACTCGCATCCTTTGCACCCTTCGCATCCGCTTCCGCATCGACATCCGCGACATGGTCTCTCGGCTGCGTCTCCATTCGCTGGCCGCCGCGCTCTTCGTGCTGTCGCTGCAATTGTCCAGCGTCTGCGGCATCATCGATCGTTTGGTGGTGCAGACCAGTTCCGGGCCGGTGCGTGGCCGTTCGGTGACGGTGCAGGGACGTGAGGTGCATGTCTATACGGGCATACCCTATGCCAAGCCGCCAGTCGATGATTTGCGCTTTCGCAAACCGGTGCCGGCCGAGCCCTGGCACGGCGTTTTGGATGCCACACGCCTCTCGGCCACCTGCGTGCAGGAGCGGTAAGTTGAGCGAATTGCGCTCGTTTAGCTCTGCAGATGTAGTTGACCTAGAATTCGGCATGCAATACTGCCGTTGACCCAACTAGCTGCCAGTGACGTCATTGCGACTGCAATGCATCCAACTGAGAAAATAAATATATATACATATCTAAATTAAGTGCGTGTCTACCCTATGTATTCTACTTACTTGACAATTAGTTGTTTACGCTAAAAACCGAAGAGTACCATATCGAAAATAGTTCGATTAGTGAGCAGCATATTTATTATTTAAAACTTAATTAAATACAAATAATCCTATTAGAATATAGAATAAATTAGAAAAGGAGAGAAAAAAAGTGTTGAAATTTATTGTAGAATATAGACAGGAAAATACACAACAATATCATATTTAATTCTAATAATATATTAAATTGCGATTAATAGTTAGGATAAAGAGATGGTGATAGAAACTTACTGACCAAAGTTTAGAAATAAATGTGCTTCATAATCTTTCTTAATTGGCTTTCGATCCAATTCCCCAAAAAATATTATGGCAATAATATTAACGCAATTATTGATTCTGGAACTGCGTTTCTAGGGCAGTTACTCTCAAACTGTCTTTAAGACATAAGTATCTGATGGGCGTGACCACAAAACTAACAAATTGAAGTTACGTGCCCTAAAAACGGCGCTTAGATTGAGAATCAGAAAAAAGCCAAAAGTGGCCTTAAACCCGAACCAATGAAAGATTATTTAAAGTGGGGTTTTTTATAGATTTTGTTTGTTTTATTTCAATTTTACTGTTTGTATGGTAACGACCTTATTGAAACATATGTGAATATTTACAATACTACTTATTCTAATGTTAAGTCTAACATATTAAAATAAGTCTAAATGCTCCATTGAGTAGGAGAGCGTGCTCGAGGAAATTCTTTAAATTAGGGCTTGGAGTCTCCAGTTCACTTGGAATTGTGCTTAGATGAACAGACAGACCGATAGACGAAAACAATAATATAAGTCATAATATTCTACATATTCTATATATATTATTTTCTTAATTCTGTTTTCGCATGCATTCTACGAATTGCCATAGCTCGCGCATATATTTTAAGTTTCTAGTCGAAAACATCGAACACAGACTGGTAGAAGAAAAATGTCTCTATATTCTATAGAAAAATTTTAAAAGATACAATTTTGAATTTAACCACTTGCACAAAAATCAATAGCATACTTTTTGGGGTAAAATTATACAACCGAAACCCTTTGGCCTTAGACATCTAAAAATGTATACTTAACTATGACTAAATTAACTTAATTAAAGCACAGACTAATTAGAATAACTTTAACCAAATTTCCTTGTCTTAAATTTGTTTTATATTTAACTAAACTAAATTTTAAGTTTTATGAAAAATACAACTTAACTTAAAATATAAATTTAAAGAGCTCCCTTGGGGAGTAGCCTAAAATGTCAAAAAATGCAGACTAAACTGAAAGTTTGTTCAAAATAACATTTAAAGCAATGAAAAATTTGACAAAATTAGGGTATACAAAAATACAGCAATAGAGTAATAAAATTGACAATTATTAGTTCCATCTTACTTTATTTTAATTTAAGCAGATTCGAATCATCGAATTAGATGATATATGTAAATATGCGTACCCTTACTATATATACTAGATGATATTATAAATATATACACATATTATATAGTGTCTCTATTAGTAGACTGCCTTTAGGCCCAAACCCAAATGTTCTCTCTTCACAGTTTGGTCGATATATTTGGAATGTTTAGGCAAGCAGATTGGCAAGCATAGCATTTCAGGAATGACTCAAGTAACTTCTATCTTTGATCAATTTCAGATATACAAAAAGTACTTAATGGAGGGACTAACATGGTATTTTAGTTAACATAAATCAATTAGCCTCGACTGGAACTCAGCTTATTGTGGCCACAAATCAGTCTAATGAATTTCAAAAGCTATTCTCATTTGCCACACACAAAGACATTACGAGTGTGCGTGCGCTTGTGTGTTTGTGTGTGTGGCATAACGGAAATTAGACAAATATAGAGATACAAATGGAGATTGAGAGATATAGAGAAAGAGAAGGACGGACGAACGGAGACAGAGTAGAATCGCCTCTTCCGGTTTGCTATAAATTACTTTTTATGCGAAGTGGCAAAGTTAATTTCAATTGACACGAAACCAAACACACCCACAGAAAACGAACCAAACGGATATGAATTTATTGAATCACACTCAAACACACACTCACAGCCAGCCAGCCAGCCAGTCAGCCAGTCAGCCAGCCAGCCAGAGCAATGCGTAGCGTCCAGTCTTGTTTGAATGCTTGTTTGAATATATGTATATATCGATTCGAGGGACTCAACATTTATAGGGCAAACGAACTATGTTGCTAGTGGAGGAGGGGCGGGACAGGTAATAGGATGTGTACAGATGCGTGTGTGTCTGTGTGTGTGTGCCCTCGAAAAATGGCACAGTGAAAATAAAACAGGCAAATCAGAAGAGTGCAAATAAAAATAAATAACACAGCTGATTACTTTGTCGTAATTGGCACGAGCCTTACAGCTACACTTAGAGAAAAAGTTGCCTTTAATTAAGATCGACGATTAGACAGCCCACAATTAAAAACGAAAACAGCTCCTTTAAGAAAATTATACTTATTTAAAATAAAAATATGCATTTATAGTTCTAAATGGAAGTAGAAGGAAGTAATAATTTATTTAAAAAAAATCCTGATCATGTGCTAAGAAAACAACAAAAACTCTTGATTTAAGTACAAAATATTTATTTCAGGCATTTGCATCAGAGCTTTAAGTACAAGTCAAATTAATTTTTCGGTATTTAAGTATATTAAGGCTGAGGGAATAAATAAAATTAAATAAATTTAAGCACAATACTTAGATCTTTTATTGTAAGACTCTGAATTGATCCGACGTTCTCCCTGCATTCCCTTAGCTATGAATACTTTCCGGGCTTCTCCGGTGAGGAGATCTGGAATCCCAATACCAATGTTTCTGAGGACTGTCTGTATATAAATGTGTGGGCGCCGGCAAAGGCGCGTTTGCGTCATGGACGTGGTGCCAATGGAGCCGAGGTAGGTGCCAGAGAGTCTTTGCATCCTTTCTCCTGATGTAATCCTCTTTTTGTCTCTCCGGCAGCACTCTGGCAACAAGCAGGCCGACACGGAGCATCTCATACACAATGGCAATCCGCAGAACACGACTAACGGGCTGCCCATCCTCATATGGATCTATGGTGGGGGCTTCATGACGGGCTCGGCCACCCTGGATATTTACAATGCCGACATTATGTCTGCCGTGGGCAATGTGATCGTTGCCTCGTTTCAGTATCGCGTGGGCGCATTTGGTTTTCTACATTTGGCGCCAGAAATGCCGGCAGAGTTTGCGGAGGAGGCGCCCGGCAATGTGGGCCTGTGGGATCAGGCCTTGGCCATACGCTGGATAAAGGATAATGCCCATGCCTTTGGCGGGAATCCCGAGTGGATGACATTGTTTGGCGAGTCCGCAGGCTCGAGTTCGGTGAATGCACAGCTCATGTCGCCGGTCACTAAAGGCGTGGTCAAGCGCGGCATGATGCAGTCGGGCACCATGAATGCGCCCTGGAGTCACATGACATCCGCCAAGGCGCTCGAGATTGGCAAATCTCTGATCAATGACTGCAACTGCAATGCCTCCATGCTCAAGGTAATTCAAACAAGCTCTCTATCTGTATCTAAGCTCTAATCATAAATCTCTTCCCCTACAGACCAATCCGGCTCATGTGATGAGCTGCATGCGCGCTGTGGACGCCAAGACCATATCGGTGCAGCAGTGGAATTCCTACTCGGGCATACTCAGCTTCCCATCGGCGCCAACCATTGATGGTGCCTTCTTGCCCGAAGATCCTATGACACTGATGAAGACGGCTGATCTAAAGGATTATGATATTCTCATGGGCAATGTCAGAGATGAGGGTAAGTTTTTGACTAAAGGAAAGGGCAGTTTTCGGCAATCGTATCATAAGAAGGTTAGATTCGATCGGCGGTAGTGCGTGCTTCTTTTCGAAGAATTGGTTCTTCTTTATACCAATTTTGGTGTATCTAGCTCACATGATCTTCGAGCTTTATCGATATTATGAATAATGAAAACTAATAAGCTTCAAACTCATTCTGTGTATTATATACACGAATATGCATTTCAAATTTAAAGTTTCCCGTTTTAGTAGTTGCCGAGGTGAACGAGTTGAGGTCTAGGTCGACTTGTCGATGTGATAGAGAATATATTTACTCTTCTTCCTTTTACATACCTTTGCATCAAAACATGAAACCCATTCAAGATATTTTCACTGAGTTCAGCGTTCAAAAGAAAACCGTAAACTTTTTTAAGCTTGTGCTGCGAAAATCCTTGGGTTAGTTGAATTGTTGCTTACTTTTTCAGCATGTTTTTTACTGTATTCATAGCGTGGACATCAACTTAATCAAACTAGGCTTAAGTATCTGTCCAGTGCTTTTTAAACCCCAGCCCGCTTGCCTGCTCTTGGCTAACAATAGCCTGACACCCTCTCATCAGCCCTTGCCGGATCTCTCCAAGCCTCGCTTCCACATTGTTGCAATTGTATTTTTGGCAACGCCTTTGCTGCTGACGTCAGCAGTGTGCCAAATTTTCGCAAGTGGCAGCTGCGCTTGGCCAAAATGTAGCTGCAACCAGTCGCCATTATGTTCATGCTCAGCCAAACCGCCCACCCCCACGCCCTTTATCACCCCTGCCAGTGTCACATTTGTTGCAGCTGCATCCATTTGTGATTTTATTAGTCTTTGTTTACTTTTTTTCTTTTTTCTGTGCTCTTTGCTGCCATCGCAAGAGCCAAAGCTTTGTTGCCGTCGTTTTATGTTGCCGTCCGTTGTGGGCGTGGCAGCCGTCTCTTGGCCGCTTATTCGTATGCTTTATGGCCCATTGTACATTACTGGCTTACAGAGAAGTTTGCCTGGCTTTCTGTTTGGTTGCCTCACAAAAATGCACTTTGTGTAATGGCTGCGGCTTGTGGCAGCTCACTCGAAACGTGCCACAAATCAAGTAAGCTTTAAGAAAAACTCGACCCAAAGTCAAATTTGTCAACGCAGCTGCAAACAGCAGCCAGCAGCCAGCAGCAGGCGCCTGTAAAAACCGAAGGAAACTTCAGCGCATACGCATGAAATTCACGAGAGGATGCCAGACTCATACACGCAGCACGCCCTCGGGAGGGGCTTTACTCGAATCGGGGGCAATGTCAGGCGGAAGCGCCGAAGCTCTCAGCCATGCGGAGCGGCATCATAAATTATTTAAATATATACCGTTAGCTGCAACGGAGTCCAGCATGTTGCACCCACTAAATGATGGGGCACGTGCTGCAGCTACTGCTCTAAGGTCTGCCCAGGGGCTAGGGGCATGGCTGCTCAATATATCACAGTTAAAATAGGGACAAAAAATAAATTCAGGAGCATTTCGAGTAGTCTTTAAAGAGTATTTGTTTACTTGGTTATAGAAAATATATAAATTTTAATGAATTAGTTAATAAATTGATATAATGACTACAGTTGTCAGACGGAATATAAAATGGGGAGTATTTGTAGTACACTTTAACGAATATTTATTTTTGCTTGATGAGTTAATGAATTAATGGGTTAATGAAAAAAGCTGTTCAATGAAATGTATAACAAATAGAGACTTAAATGAGAGGCATTTGGAGTCCACTTTAAAGAGTATTTGTTTTCCAATAGGAAATTATACATTTTAATTAATTAGCTTGAAATGTGCCTAACAAAGTGTATAACATTTCCATTGAAATTAAATATTAATTTATTTAATTTCAACAAAAAAAAACTTTTATAATATGCACAATTCGAATGCATTTAATGCTTGAATAAACAAAATATTCGTTTTTAATTTAACACCCATAAAGTATAAAAAGATGATTTTGTGTGGAGTCCCAAAAAGTGAATTAAATAATAATTGAAGAAACAGCTAGTGTGATGCATTTCACACAATAAAATAAAACACCTCATAGCATAGATGAAAATTTGAATATTCAAGTAAAAAATTTATTATATTAGTTCTGATTCAAATCAGAACTAATTTTGCGAATTTAAAGACATTTGACAAATTTGTGTTCATGTTACGATTATGTTGTGTTTTAATGATTATGTTATGTTATGATTATTTTATGCTATTATAATGTTATGTTATGAGTAAGTCAATTGTTTTTAACGAGCCTTAAAGCAACTTAACTAAGTCAAAATATTTAATCTAAGTAAAAAGTATTCGATATTAAATTCCTTTTTATTTGTAATGCCATCTCACTCTGGCACACTTAAAGTACTGTTTGATTTTTAAGCTCCCAACAAATGTGTATTTAATTGAAATCGAAATATTCGCTCAAGCCGAAAAGAATGCAACGATTTTTTCTTCATACTTGAGCGCCTCTGCCCGTTCGGCTTGGGCGGCGTCGGCTGCTGCGTTTCCCACCATTTATTGCGTGTGCGTTTGTGTGTTGTCCTCGTCCTAACGGTAATGCTTGAGCTTTGTGTGCATTGTTCGCATTATTCGTGCCAAGCCGCGCGCTATTTAAAAAATTTCCGTTCGTTTTGCTTTCTCTTTCTCATATTTTTTTTTTTTTTTTTTGCGAACTTTACGTTTGTGTATGTCGGGTTTTGTTTTCGTATAACAGATTCTCTTGCGCTTTGTGTGCGTTTTCTTTAGATTCGCTTCGCTTTCATTTTTTTGTTACCATTGCTGCTTCGTCATTTCCAGGCGGCAGGCACCGAAGCACACAAGCATACACACACAGACACGTGAACACTCGCACACTCACACAGTCACACACACACAGTCACACACACACACACACACGTAGAGCGACATAAGCACTGGCACTGACACACAAGACTCGGGGCACTGGCGCTACAGACACGTGCGCTTTTCTGCTCACTTTCACTCATTGCTTGCAGCTCCTGCTGCCACTCTCTCTCTCTCTCTCTGTCTTTCTCTGTCTCGCTCGCTCTTTCGCAGACTTTTTCTCGCTCGCTTATATTGTCGTGTTATTGTTTTTGTTTTTGCTGCATATTACAGCCACTGGCGCTGCTGCTGCTGCTGTTTCTAGCTAAGGTGTGCGTGCCCACAAGACGACCACAAGGCAAGCTACGGTTCGCATATAACTGTTCCTCAATGCCTGTGTGTGCGTCTGTGTGTTTGCGTTTGAGTGCTTGTGAGTTCAAGGTCATCTAGCATTTGAAACAAAACACAATAGATTACAATGCGCCGCACATATAAGAAACATCTTAATTTTGTTGCTGGCTTCACACTTTAAAGCTGCTGTTAATTTCACAGAACTAACTAACTCAATAAAACCACATTCAAACCAGGCTTTTTTTTATTCATATAACTTAAAGTAACTTTTCACATCATTTTGATTATAACTCTTATTATTATTATAATTGTTTGAAAGTTTTCAAAATATTTTTTTATGATGGAGCGTATTTATTTAAATATATATTTTGGTGCTGGTTTTAGCGACCTTTCTATATTTGAATTATTTTGTGTCTTATTTATATTTTTTTGATGCAAACAAAATTCATTCTCTATATTTATTTTGATTGTATAAAATTTAAAAAACTCTGTTTTTCACAGTATCTCTCTGTTCAAAATATTGTCATATTTTTCCTTGTGGAAAAATGTCTGCACCTTCCGCAAATTCACATCTCCTACACATTCTAATTTTTATTTAATTGAGACCTCGTCATATAATGCAACAATGACCTTAGGCATTTGCAAAACGTCGCTTATAGTAATTTACCCCAACCTTATTGCATTTGGTATCATTATAAAACGTTTGCGTAACTGATGGAAATTCTATTTAAAAGCTACTTAGCCAAATGTTTGTTCCCAGAAAGCAGTCGAATCGGATATAATACATGCCCTCGAGCTGCATGACTGTAACTCAAATGTCAACACTTAACTCACGCACAGTGGGCAGAGCCACAATAAATGCTATGAAAGTGGGAATACTCACATTTATTTTCACAAATAAAAAGGTTCGTTCTGTATGACTGAGGGATTGTTGATAAAAGCACAGCCAGGAAGCTTAGAAAACCTAACTATTTTACAGTTCTTACCTGCCAAGATGGAGTGTTGCACGATTCCATCCGCTAAGGTAGAAACAAAATTATTGTTTGATGTAAACTTTAATTGTTTTATTCTCCCAATAAAAATATATTTAAGGCATGTTTCACCATTTGCCGGTAATATGTTGATTCCAAGGAATTCTGTTAAAATCTGCTGTAGTATAGGTATTAAGTATTTTGGAACCTGTCCATATATTTTTTTGCTTTATTCAATTTGCACAGAGCTCTGCACCACTGTGCGTGCGGCGTGAGACTTTCATAATTGCCTGCAATTTGAGGACAATTTCTTTAAACGATGCTCGATGCTAAGTATGATAAAATTAAAAATTAATTAATGGCATATAGTGGAGTATGTGTGTGTGTGTGTGGGATTTTTGCGTTTTGCGTTATGCGCATGTTTTTGCATAGTATTTGGGGCTTGAACCAAAATAAAAATCAAACAACAACAAATTGGTTTCAGACAAACTTATTGTTGGGTGTTGGTGTGGGAAGGCGTGGGGATGACACACATTTCACAGCCATATAGACACACACATGCACATGCACACACATGCGCGCAAACACACACACACACACACACACACACATGCACAGATATTGGCAGGCAGTCTATTGTTGCTGTCACTGTTGCTGTTGTCGTTGGCTCATAGGCAGCAATTATGGCTCGTTAGTGTGTTCGTATTTGAAGTGTGCCGGAGACAATGCCAGCGGCAACAACAACAAAAACAACAGCTAACAGAACACAAGCAACGACAACAACAAGTGCCATAAAAATTAAGTTAATAAAAGGCAACGAGACGCTTTGTTCTCGCCCTTGTTGTGGCTGTTGTTGTTGTTGCTTTTGTTTTTGTTATGGTTGATTTTGTTTATTCTATTTTACCCTTTGTGCACCTGTACAACACACATTGTTGTAATACCCTGTACCCATCGAAAATGGCCAAAAACAAGGGGGATTGCGACAATTGTATAAAACAGACAGAGAGAGAGAGAGAGATCTCCGAATGTGTGCCGAATGAAGGACCTCATATTGCACGCGTAGATAAAGGTTGCTTAAAATCATAAATAATGATGGGAGCATCCCCCCAAAATGAAAAAAAAAATCATTTAAAGAGTTTCAGTGTACTTGTGCTTGCCATGAAATTTGTTTTTAAGCCTCGGACTAGAAATGTCGCAATTATAGAAAAATGTAGTACCGTGGAATTGAGGGCAAAAGCGGCACAGTTGCCGCTGACGTAAATCAGTGCTGGGTCTGCACCTAGGGTATCACTTAGTCGGTCACGCACGGCTGGAGTACTTTCGCTTATTGTCCTGTTGTCATGGCTTTGGTTAATGCATCGTTTGGTGTCCTTGGCACGGTTCGTTGATTGCGCCCCCGCGGCAATTTCTAGTGGCAATTGTTTTTCGACTTGCCCCATCGTCAGTTGGCATACATACTTATTATCTGGCCAGTCAAGTTTTAATCATCCCCATCTCTCTCACTTTCCATGCAGGCACCTATTTCTTGCTGTACGATTTCATCGATTACTTTGATAAGGATGATGCCACCGCGCTGCCACGTGACAAGTATCTGGAGATTATGAATAACATATTTGGCAAGGCAACGCAGGCGGAACGCGAGGCCATCATATTTCAGGTGAGTCACACACACATATACACACTCTTAAACACACGCATACATATGCGACTGTGTCTGACGTCTGTCTAAACTCAATTGAGGCCAAAACGCATCATTGGCTTTGGCTGCCATTGTTGGCAGCTGTCAACTGCAGCCAAGTTGTGCCGCTTGTAACCACACACAACTTTGCCGCTGCCGCTGATGCTGCCGCTGTGTGTTGCAGTTGCAAATAGTGGCAGTAACCGGCCACCCCCTAACCGAAACATACGGACAGCCCACAAACAGCAGCTGCGTAAACGAGTTAAAAGTGCCGTCAATTTGATAAAATTGCATTACGCAACTTTATTCACTTTATTTGCACTGCGGCGCGGAAATTGAATTAAAGCCGCGCTGCATGTTCATTCAATAGCGAAATTGTAGATAAGAAATAAACCAGATATGGCACACAATCAGCTGCGATAATTGAAAGCATGCAATCAGCAAATACATAAGAATTAAGAATTAAAAGCTGGCGGCATGCAATCCAATTTGTTTTTTAATGAAATCAAAGAGATTCAGTCCATTTTCCATTCTCGGCAGATCTGAGATTTCCAGTCAAATAGGCCAATTCCGGCGAGGGATAATATTTCCGTGATAATCCACATAGATCAGTGCATCTTATATTTTGCTAAAAAGGTTATTTAAAATAAATAATTATATTCACCTGAATTCAAGTTGAGATTCTGCCTGAACCAAATTCGAAATAGCACAAAATTTTGTTTATTAATTAAACTCATAATTAATAATAAATAATATTATTACTGCTAATAAGTATTTAATAAAATGAAACTTTTGGCACTCTTCTGCCTGTTACATACATTTGTACAGATACTTAATAACCTTTTTACACATTTCCAATCATGTTTTTGAGGTTGGAATTGAATATAATTGAGGGGTTATTTGGCTAAGATAAACCTATCCATACCGCAACCTCAATATCCGAGTCTGTCAATTGCTTGAAAGAATCCCTAAAAATTATAATTTAATTCAGATTTTACTACAATAAGTTGTTTATCTTAAATTAATATTTAATCTTGCCTCTTCGTCTCGATTTTATTTACAGTACACCAGCTGGGAGGGCAATCCAGGCTATCAAAATCAGCAGCAAATTGGTAGAGCTGTGGGGGATCACTACTTCACCTGCCCCACCAATGAGTATGCACAGGCGCTGGCCGAGCGAGGCGCCTCCGTGCATTACTATTACTTTACACACGTGAGTAGTGGGTGGTTTTTGGGTGGTTTGGTTTTTGCTCGGTCCTGGGTAGAAGGCATTGCCACTGCGACAGTGGCCCGTGGCCGCAAATCATTAAATATTTCACAGCCTTTGACACGTAAGACGGCGTCGGAGCGCGTGTGTCCAATCGAAATGCGGTCAAATGGGGCGCCACTAGCGCAAAGCGAACACACACATACAAACACACAAACACATACAAACAGCATGAAGAGTATATACAGAAAAAACTGAAAGTAAACGCAGCCAGGTCCAATTTGTTTGTCATTAAAATTGCACACAAGGCTAATGGCGAGCCGTGCCTCAGGGCTTACCTGCAACAGTAACTGCATCAACAACGGCAACAGCAACAACTGAAACAGAAGCACAAAATGTCCTGATGACTGTCTACATAATTTATATCTGACGGATGGTTGCCAATCCCATAGACTATATAAAAAAGGTAACCAGATGAATGCAGATTTTCAACTTTTCATCATTGTGTAAAACCGGCATTCGACCTTGTAAGCCATATGTATATTAATATATATATATATATATATAATTAAGTTTTACACGTTAGGTTACTATAAAAAAATATATTTCAATTTATTATTTTCACTTAACGGCTACTTTTGTTGAGTACATTCAGATTTGCTTCCCGAATATGAACTGATTTATCTAACTGTTGCGGTCGCTTAGCAAACTTCGCTTTGAGAGAGTTTGAGTCAAAATTGAGTGAAGTTTGAGCTGCGTCAGCAATTATGCGTGGGATAGTACTCTGATGGGAACATTGACAGTGGCGTGATATTTAGGGTGAATTGTTTATGTCTACCAAAGGGGGACAGTTTGATCTTGACCAATGTCGATGTTATCACCAGGCTCTTTGTTTACAATATTAGAAATGTTTATAATTGTGCTTATGCTTATGTGCTAAGATATGTTAAAGGGTGGGTGCGACTATGGATATGTCACTCCCCCAACCATTAGAAAAGTGCCTGTCCTCAGGTGTTTAAGTTTGGATATAGTGTAACATTTTCTTCTTTTACAATTGGTATATCTCCTATTATTGTAGGTGTTTCTTCTACTTTGGGTTTTTTATATTTTATAATTAATTTCTTAGGTATGCTTTTGAACTTATATGTCAAATACAGTGTTAAACTTATTAATATGATTACAAATATGGTTATTGTAATTATCTGGAATACATTGTTAAATTTTGTATGTGCATTTATAATTTGTTTCGTTTGTACAAACGAAAGTGGTTCTAATTTTATAACATCATTGCTTACGTAAATGCTTTGAGTATAATCTAACATATTGTTTGAAATTGAAATTTCATTAATTTGCAATGAACAATTAAAGATTTTTATTATATTGTTTCCTTCTATTGTTATTTCGTTATTTATACAATTATGGTTTAATATAGTTTTTGGTAAATTCCAAGTTAAAATTATATTTGGTTCTATGTAGTTGATTTGAAAATTTTGCAAAATTTTAGTATAACTACATTCTGATGTTATTTGGTTTAAAATTCCTGTTAAACATTCATTATTAATTAATTTTTTTGTTTCTCTGCTATAAACTTTTTTATCTTGGGTAAAATATTTTTCATGAGCTATTTCTGTCAAAATATTATTATTTTCATCCGGGTATGGAATTATTTCGAATACCGGGCTTTTTATTATTTCTCGAGGAATATGGGATATTATCAGTATTTCGTTTGTATCTGATTTAAACCAAGTGGAAGTTTTTGTATTCAACAATTTCTCAGAATTAACATGCAACAAATAGTCATGTTTTAGTAATTTTGGGTTAAAAATTCCTAATCTTGTGAGCTGCATTCCCATCTCAATGTCTTCTATATATTCTGTAAAGTGTTGTAAGTTAAATATAAGGATATCTAATTTCTTTCCTTTTTGTTTCTCTTGATCTAGTTCGTTCATGATTTCTATTCCTTTGTTTATAGCTTCTATTATGTAATTTAATTCGTTAACCTGAACGCTGTTTTCTGCTAAGTTGCTTATTTTTTGTTCAATTTCTGCTTTGTCTTCTTGATTTAATGTTCCAAATAAGTATTTATATGCTGTTCCTACTATGTTAACTAAACCTCTTTTGCTACGTTTGGCTATTTTTAAGCCGTTTATTTCTCTGTTTAATTTTTCTACTAGGTATTCGATTTGTATAAGGTTATTGAATTCTTTACTTTGTTCAATTAAATTGTTAAAAGTTTCTTCGGTTTTTGTTGAGGTTATTTATTAGTTTTTCTTTATTAGCTTGAGTGTCATACTCTGGTGTACCTGCATATATGAATATGTCCGCTGGTGTTCTGTTAGTCGTTTTGTGCTTTGTTTTATGATTGTACGTGTAGAGTATAGTTTCAAATTTTGTAAGTTTATTTTCGACGTCTGAGTCGCTGTTAATGATTCTTAGTTTTTCGTTAACTGTCTTATGAAATCGTTCTACGTCGGATATACCGTTTTTACTAGTGGTTATATTAATATTTACTGCTTCTGATTTTAGCCATAATTGTAAAGCTGTGCACATAAAAGCTGAGTCTTTGTCTGCCTTTATTTCGATGGGTTTACCCATTTGGTTGAACACTTGTAATATAGCTCGTTTGGTTTCTAGCCAGTCTCTACTTTTTATTTCTATTAATGATGCAAATTTTGAATAGATATCAATGCAAGATAAAAATTGTTTATCTCCTACTATGTAAAAATCCATTACATATTTTTCTCGGATATTAGCGATTTCCGGAGTTATTTCGAAAGTTAATTTTGTATCTCTGTGTTCTGTTTTTGCGATGTTGCAAATCTCACATTCATTTATTAGATTTTGAATTAGATTTTGATAATCTGGGAAATAGTGGGTTTCTTTGAACCAATTGATAGTTTTTTCAATTCCTGGATGTAATAATTCTTTGTGCTTTTTTAATATTAATTCTTTGAATTCTGCGTATTAGTCATGTCTTTGTACGTAATTTTTATGTTGGTTTTGTGAAAGTAATTCGTAACTTTTGTTTCGTTCTCGGTTCCTTTTTCAAATTCTATTTGTCGATTATAATAATTAAGTGGTCTTTCTGTGATTTGTAAATGGTTACTGTTGTCTTCTTGAGCACTATGTATTGTTGCTCTTGTGCTAATTGTATCTTCGCCTAAGAAGTTTTCGTTTAATTGAATTCTGGACAGAGCATCTGCCACATAATTTTCTTTTCCTGGGACGTATTTAATTTGGAAATCAAACTCATTTAGCTTGATCTTCCACCTTTGTAATTTCATGTTAGGTTCTTTCATATTATTTAACCAGACGAGTGGTCTGTGATCACTAAGGATTTGAAATTGTCGACCAAAGAGATAGGACCTAAAGTATTTAGTGGCCCAAACGATTGCTAATAATTCTTTTTCAATCGTTGAATAATTTAACTCATGCTCGTTGAGAGTTCTACTTGCATAGCATATAGGCTTATGCTCTTGCGAAAGGACGGCCCCTATTGCCATATTACTCGCGTCTGTAGTTAATGAAAATGGTTTTTCGAAGTTAGGGTATATTAAAATTGGGTCGGATGTTATGAGTACTTTTAGCTTTTCAAACGCTAGCTCGTAGTCTCTGTCTTTTATATTGATTTTTGCTCCCTTTTTTAATTTAAGTGTTAATGGTTTTACTATATTAGCGAAATTTGGTATAAATTTCCTATAGAAACCACATAATCCTAGAAATGATTTAATTTCTTTTGGGGTTTTTGGAATTGGGAATTTGACAATTGCTTGTATCTTGTTGGGATTTGGTTTTATACCCTCAGTTGTGATGATGTGACCGAGAAATTCAGTTTCTTTTCTCATAAACTCGCATTTATCCAACTGTAGTTTTAAGTTAGCTTCTCTAAGCTTCTTAAATACCTTTTGTAGCGACAAAATGTGTTCCTCCAATGAAGTGGAAAAAATAATAATGTCGTCTAAGTAGACCAGACAATCTTTAAAAATTAAATCTTCTAAGAGATTGTTCATACAACGTTGGAACGTTGCAGGTGCATTCTTAAGACCAAATGGCATGCGAGTGTACTCGTAATGGCCATGTTTAGTCGAAAATGCGGTCTTGGGTATTGAACCAGGATCCATTTGGATTTGGTGGAAGCCTTTGGCTAGATCAATGGTTGTGAAATATTGACATTTTCCAAGTTTGTCTAATATTTCATCCATGATCGGGATAGGGTATTTATCATTAATAGTTAGTTCATTGAGATTGCGGTAATCTATGACTAACCGGAATTTTTGCTTTCCAGATGCATCGTTTTTCTTTGGAACGATTATTACTGGTGAGCAGTAAGGGGATTTGGATTTACGTATGATATTTTGTTTTATCATATCGCTTATTTGTTTATTTACTTCCTCATCGTATATTTGAGGATATTTGTATGGACGCTTGTAAATTGGGTCCTCATGTTTCGTTAGAATTTTGTGTTTAATTGTACTAGTGAAAGTCAAATTGTCACCTTCATGGTACTGGATATCACGAAATTCATGTAAAACTTTTTTTATTTTTTCTTTTTCTTCTGAGTTTAGGTGCTCTAGCCTAAACTCATTGTTTTCTATTAATTCATTATTAATAGCGAAGTTAAATGGTCTGTCCTCTGTTGAGGGTGGATCAAGGCACTCTTGTGCGGTCATGTCCTCTTCGACCTCTTCGTCATTATATCTAAAACAAAAGTTAAATTCTCCTAAGGTTACGGATCCTTGTGCATAGTCTATTTTTGCTTGACATGCCTCAAGGTATTCTCTCCCAATCAGAACATCATAATGCTCTGAGAAGTCGTGAATATAGAATTTTTGTTTGCTCGGACAAATTTTGCTTGCTCCTAATCGTATACTTTGTTTTAATTCAATAACACCATTTATGGTGTGAACCTTTAATGTTTCGTTGTAAACTGGAAAATTTAAGCGGTTTGTTTTCATTAGATTTATGGTTGAACCTGTGTCGATGACACATTTTAGAACTTCGTCATTCATAATCAATTTTATGAATGGATTTCTTCTGTTTGTTCCGAGGCTTGCTGATGAAAATTTTCGGATGTATCCATTTTCATCTGCCCACTGTTACTATCTCTTTGACGTTTAGTCGGAGGGTTTGGTGCATTCAAGCGTGAATGGGACTGATTTTGGTAGTTTAAGGGATTTTGGTATCTACCTTGACTTAATTTCTGTTGGAACTCGTGGTGAGCTTTCTGATTGTCTTCGGACTTATTATGCTGTTTATTTTGTGCGTGATAACTCTGATTCGTGTTGGAATAGCCACTTGAAATGGTGGTTGGGTTAGCATTTTGCTGATAATTTCCCATGTTCCTACGATTGTTATTTGGATTTCCCTGAACATTATTATTTTTAGGTTTTTCAGTAACGCTATTTTCATATAATCCCTCTCTTTGAGCTACTTGCTTTAGTTTTTGTGTCGACGTAATGTCGTGTCTGGCTAACATCATGAAAAGCCTATCTGGTAATTTTTTTGTAATAACATCTTTGATTGTGTTATTCATAGCATTTGTATAAAGGGTTGTATTGCTAGGTATATTTTCTAGTGCTAACTTATTTAAAATAACAAAAGATTTATTCTCGAGCTCCTCGATGAACTTACGGACGTTTCCTTGGTAATTCGTGTTGTATAAGCGTCGAAGGAGTTCTTCAAATGGTGTCTGCACTTTGTATTCTTCAATCAATGCGTTTCTCAGCTCCTGCCAAGTGTTGGCTGCTGTCCTTTGTGATATTCTCTGAGCATCTCCTGTGACTTGCAATTCGATGGCTCCGTATAAGATGCTATGTTGTCTAACATCTCGGGTTGGATACAGGTGTAGGATGTAATCTATCCTTTTAATGAAGGCGTTTAGTTGATCCGTTGATCCGTCAAAGCTTGGCACCTGTCTAAGTTGTGAAAGGGCCTGGTTGAGGTGTTGTTCTGATAATTCCATTGTCATCTTGGTGTAATACACTTTTTTTTGAATAGTTTTGAGTTTGTAGGTTTGAACTTTATTGTTCTTTGATTTTGCACTTTTATTTTAGGTTAAAGTTTGTGATGGATTATTGGTTAAATGTTTTTTTTTTTTTTTGTGTGTGTGTCTTAAAAAGACTCAGTAATAACGTATTGCAGGGATCAAACGATATGCAAAGCCAGTCGTTATTAACTGTAGTAGCTTTATTGCCCAAAGGGTCAATATTATTAAGCTACTAATGACCCGAAGGTTCTTGTGCGGATACGTATTCGAGAAAATTTTTATTACACTCCGACAACACTTTCGGTCGCGATTGTGCGTTAGATCTGGGAATTAATTATCCTTTAGCGATCTTTAATTTTTCCCGACGTATCCTACCGGCTGCGCCAATTAAGTTTTACACGTTAGGTTACTATAAAAAAATATATTTCAATTTATTATTTTCACTTAACGGCTACTTTTGTTGAGTACATTCAGATTTGCTTCCCGAATATGAACTGATTTATCTAACTGTTGCGGTCGCTTAGCAAACTTCGCTTTGAGAGAGTTTGAGTCAAAATTGAGTGAAGTTTGAGCTGCGTCAGCAATTATGCGTGGGATAGTACTCTGATGGGAACATTGACAGTGGCGTGATATTTAGGGTGAATTGTTTATGTCTACCAAAGGGGGACAGTTTGATCTTGACCAATGTCGATGTTATCACCAGGCTCTTTGTTTACAATATTAGAAATGTTTATAATTGTGCTTATGCTTATGTGCTAAGATATGTTAAAGGGTGGGTGCGACTATGGATATGTCACTATATTAATATTTCGCATATATACATATATATTGCACATAGCAACAGACCTCAGAAGGTCTGGTAAGAATCCTCAGTTCTTTTGGCCTTACACGATGCCTGAGAAAAATTATACAAATTATTTGCAATTATTTTTTGGTACTCAAGTATTTATGAATATTATCGTCAAAGTGCCAGCAGCATGTTGAGAGTAAGCAAAAAAAGTTAATTAAAGAATAATGTGTGCGACCTATTTATGTTGACTAAAATAATTATTTTAATTTAATTAAATTAACTTACAAATTTTGGCTTACAATAAAACGAGAAAGTAAAATACCCTAGAAGACATTCGTTGTACGGTTTTGGAAATATGCGAGAATTGTAAAGCTCATAAGTACTGAGCAATACAAAGACTCATTTTCGAACTAATCTCCTATAGAGCTATATAAGATAGATAGATAAGATGATAAAATTTGGCATAGTTGAACTAATATGTGACTGGGCTTATCAAGATATTTTATTATTTCAAAAAGGGTTTTCACGCAAGAATCAACAATGTGCCAAAACGATAGATTAAAACTGAGAGGCTAATTCTCATACAAACAGACCGACAGACGGGCAGACATGGTTATATCAACTCGGATGTTGATGCTGATCTAGAATATATTCCTTATGGGTTCCGAAATGTTTTTATCTATGTGTTACGACAGAATTTGAAAAAGGTAAATTCTTATATAATACATCTTGCGCATTTTTATTTAGCACATATTTTCTAATACCACCTAATACATATGATAAACAAACATATTCCAAATCGAAATCAATATTATAACACCTCAGAATTAGACGCCTAAAAGCGGTCGGCGCCGTTGTCTTTGACTTAACAAACAAGCAAAGTTCTGGCCATGTCCTGGCAACCTTGGCCGCCATAATTATGGTAACAAAAAGTTTCGCTCAATACACACCCATAAACGCACAGGGCACACACACGCACGCACAGGACAAGGACAGCGCCAATTAAACTACACGCACTGCCAACTGTCCTGCGCCAGGACTTGGGTCTGGGTCCAGGTCCCGGGCCTGTGCCTGTGCCTGTGCCTGTGCCCGGGACGGAGACACAGACATGGAGCTCAAGCAGTCGTTACAGGGGACACGAACTGTAGTCGCGTCCGGCTGTTGCGAGTGTGTGTGTGTGTGTGTTGGGAGGGGGCGTGGCACTGCCTAATGAAACTTCAATTTACGAGGTCACGGCCTGTACGGCCCGAACGTGTGGGACATAATTTGAGTCCGTTATTTGCTTAAAGGACTGCGGCTGCTGTAGCTGTCTAATGATTGACAAATAGGGAGTACGCCTTAAACAGTGCCTGGCATTCGGTATACGCCCGCGTCGGCCCCTATTGATTTTCTCTTAGCGACAATGCGTAAATGTTAATAGGTAATTACAGCTGAGAGGCGGTATTGAGTCTTTGTCCTTCCATTGATTTATCATAATAAATAAAACAAATACATATTTATAAATATATATGTATATATATGTATATGTGTATATATGTGCGTGTGGCGCACACATATTGATGTTTAGTCTAAAAAATCAATATTACGCATACGCCGCGTGTGTTGCGCGACGGCAGCGTCTTGAGACCAATGTTAATCAAGCACTTGCACTCTTTTTGCTTGTTAAGTCATTAAATGTGCCTGTGGCTATTATTTATACCCTGTGCGTTAGCCGAAAGAGAGAACTCCCTGCTTTGAGCTTCGGTTTGTAAAAATATCCCATAGTCGCAGTGGAATTATAGTCTTAGATTCCCAAATCCAATAATAAAAAAAAAACTCTTTACGGTTCTATTTTTGAACAGCGTATTTTACAGTCGACTGCACACGACTGCAATGCTTTGTTTTATTTGTTTTCATTTGATAGAGCACACGACAAGGCCAACAGTGCGTGCGAAAAGTTAACGTACGGCCGTTGCATTGTTCATATCAAATCGCCTGTTAATAATCCAACGGTAACTAGCAGTGGCAAGTGGAAAGTGGCAGATGGGAAACGGCAGCAGCAACTGGGCCGGCGAAATGAAAAGAAAATGAAATTAGTTTTAATTACAGCCTTCAAGTGGCTGCAAAAAACTCGTAACTCATTTTGGCCATAAACGAGGTGGCCATAGCGACCTTTGGCCCTGGCCGCGCAAATGGGGTCGCCAGCTGGGCAGCTGCTAAAGTGCCTGCCAGATTGTCTATTGCGATGGCTGCCAGTGGCAACGGGGCGCCAACACTTGACAGCTTCTGCTGCAGCGTGCAACGTGCCTGGCACTTAAATAACTTCTGGCTGCCCCATTCAGCGCGCCAATTGCCCATTCCGGGTACAAAGTCCGACTGCGAAGTTCTGGGCTTTAATCAAAAAGTATAAAACAAGCTGTAGTCGTAGGCGCTTGACTAGCAGATACCCTGCATCCAGCTACTGTTCAAAATATTCTAGCTTATTTCTATATACACGCATATACTTACTAAATCCGATCTATCTAGCTCTGAGAATATTCGAGCTATGCTCGATGTTGACACAAAAAACAATGTGTCAATATCGAGCATAGTTATTGATAATACGAAAATAAGAGGAGATATCGAAATAAACTGATGAGCTCGTTCTGAGTATTTCGTGGGGGAATATATATTTCATATTAGAAGTGTTTAGCTTATGTAGTTTCCCAGATCGTCATGTAATCACAGGCGGCCAGACGGAGATAGAGAATCTTGGATGGACCATCTCAACTGTCTCGATCATGAGTATATATGTTCCCTTCTGCCTGTTACAAGCATTACCTGAAAAGCACAGAACTCTTTTCAACCCTTTTCAATGCGTTCAGGGTATAAAACAACTTTATTTTGCCGCACAATTCTTCATTATTTGCGCCTAAAGGCGTGAAGGGTCCGTCTGTCCGTCCGTCTATTTGTTCGTCTATTTGTCTGTATGTGTGTGTTTGAGGTGGTAAACTCAGTGGCGCATACATTTTCAACAACCTGGCAGCTGCTGCAGCACTGCTAGCCACGAAAACACCATTATCCCTGGCACATCCTGGCTGCAATTCATTTGGTGACTTGGCCAATTCGCTGCCAGGTTCGCAGTTGCTGCCCAACAGACAAATTGCTTAAGTGGACAACACTTCAAAAACTCTGACAATGGGCTGTATTTGATCTTGGCCAATTACAAAACTATTAAGCTTAATAAAGTTTTTAGTTTGAAATTGGAAATACCGTTTTATTAGTCCAACAAAAAACGGATTCAAAACTTTGGAGTTAAGCTTCACTCATAAAGATTTTGATTAATATATTTATATTCTCAATAATAATATATATTACAAATAATAACAGACCCACTTATATCTATCCATAAAACAGATTCTTTAATACAAATACGTTGGCAATATATTCATTTCTTTCTCTAATTTCCTAGCTAGCTCGAACAGTTAAATTGGCTTATTACATTCTTCAATCAATGTTGATTATGAACTGTTTACTTTTCGCAAAGCTGGACCCACTGTGCACTTGAGCTGTCCATCAGTTGCCAGAGACCAAATTGCTGTGGTCTAGTGGCCTGTCTTTCTTGTAGCTGTAGTTGTTGTTGTAGGTGGCGGTTGTGGTTAATTAAGAAATTATGGGAGCTGCCATTGTGTGGCAGCTAACCGACCAATACTTACCCAAACCTAACTATTCCAGTTAACAATTTAAACGGCAATTGCGGAATAAACTTAAGAACTTATTTTTACGCCTTGTAAAATACTTGTGTACTCACAGAGGTAGACAAAGGCGAAACCATATGGTATTCCTGATCGGCATCAAGAGCCAGATCGTTCTTGGGACGTCGTTAGCTTGCCGATCTCAAATAGCCAAAACTTATGTCAATAACTATCGATAGCTGTTTAATTTAACCGATAGCGGAAAAAAGTATATTATGTTTCAGGAAATTTCTCGTATGCCAAAACAGTAAATTTTTGGACATCTTCCCGCATTCGCCTAAAGACATTTTGACATAATTTGTCCATCCTTGCTCGTGAATGAAAAAAAGAACAACCAAAGTTTTCTATTCATCGAGACACGAATTTATAGCTCAACAATGTAGAGCATAAAGCGAAAATTGTATTCCCATTTTGATAGCACAATTTGTGTTAAACAACTGCCCAAATATATTTAAAAATCTGTTGAAATCGAAAGTTCATTATATTAAAATTAATGATAATGTAATTGTTATTTTGGCCATGAGTGTATATATATGAGAAAGTTCGACTTTTTGTAACGACAGCTCGGCGCTGAAGAATTTCTTGATTTATTTTGTTCGCCACATGCTGCGACAATATTTACAATTTAGAGAGAGAGAGCGAGCAAGGGAGCGAAATCAAATAAATAAATAAAAAGGGTGGATGTTTATCTGCATAATTTCTGGTTAACTTTACGACGATTTCCCGGTCCCCTACCCTTATTCTCACCCACTCACTCATTTATTCTCTTTGTCTCTGTCTCACTCCAGCGCACCAGCACATCGCTGTGGGGCGAGTGGATGGGCGTGCTGCACGGCGATGAAATTGAGTATTTCTTTGGGCAGCCGCTAAACACATCTCTGCAATATCGACCTGTGGAGCGGGAGCTGGGCAAGCGTATGCTCAATTCGGTTATTGAGTTTGCCAAGACGGGGTAAGCTTTAGCAGAGCTTTTATTTTAGCACTGTCTGCCATAAAACTAGCGTGTACATCAACCAGTTTTGCTATAACGCGAGCTTTCCTCTAACGTCTTGCAGCAATCCGGCACAAGATGGCGAGGAATGGCCCAACTTTTCAAAGGAGGATCCTGTGTATTATATATTCAGCACAGACGATAAAATTGAGAAACTGGCACGTGGCCCACTCGCCGCGCGCTGCTCTTTCTGGAACGATTATTTGCCTAAAGTCAGGAGTTGGGCAGGTGAGTAAAACCCTATAAAAGAATATGGTTCCAGGTCTATTTGATTTAAAGCAGCTGCCATAAATGCATTTTCTGCTCTGTTTGTTAGCTGTAAAGGAGTAAATTGAAACTTTATTTATGTATCTGTATATACAATACTTTGGCAGATGCCCTTCAGATAAAGTATTGAAATACGCGACAATATATATCTCTTAAAGCTTAAAAACTCTACTGAAAATAAAATATGGACACAGTTTTAATACCACTGATTGCTACAGGTTAATTAAAAAAACAATACGAAATATTATTTTTGTCTTTTTTTTTCTTGTGTATTTTTTATTATCAATCATCCTACAACTACATTAGAGCCTTTTCAATCCTTGATTTGATTACCCTGTAAAGAGAGTATTACGCAGTCGTCTCAACGCAACTGCAATATTTTTACTTATTTCTCTGTTGGGATTTAAGTACAGTCTGTTGACATTTTATTTCTTACTTTTGTTGCCTTATGTGTATGAATTTTGGCAAGCAATTAACATACACTTTATAGATATTCTTTATGCGCGACACACGCCTCCAGCTGCTGCCTGTCTGGCTAACCGTGCCACACCTCAATAGCTCAAATTTCAGCAGAACAAATACCTGCTTATATCCAGATACCCTGCAATATGAATAGACCATTCAATAGGCGAAGATCTCAAATAACTGACTTCCTTATCTGTAGAATTTCTTTCGAATAGACAGTTGTTAAGTTTTGTAAGACTTGGATTTGAGTGTTACGCGGGGTGTGCCTTTTTTAACAAACCTGCTTTGATACAATTTTTAAAACATTTTGTATATTTTTTGTTGTCATTTTTGCTAATTTATTTAACTAGAATGTTAGCTCTGGACATCTGATGTTCGTACATCTTGTGTATAAATCAAAGCAATAATCAATCTCTTTATATTATTAGCTTAGAAATTACTTCAGCTTCAATACTCTTGTCACAAAAATAAACTTTATTTTTGGTCCATTTGTTCATTTATTTTCAATCAAATTAATATTGTTTTTTTAAATATTATTTAAATCTACCACAGTTCAAAATAATTAGAGACGCACTGCAGGGTATGAGTCTGTCGGCTTGCTTGTAATTGTGTATATTGTATTTAATTTTTTTACAATATATACATTCTTTTTCTGGGTCTGGGAACGCGTGTCAATTAGCCTGACAATTTGCCAGTTAAATGCAGAAAGTTAACGCTAAACGCGTTCCATTTGCGCGTCGGGTTGATTGAGTATCGCATGGAAACACAGTTATGTTGCCCAGATACCTATAGATATATGTTTTTTTTTTTGGCAGTTAGTGGCAATCGTGAGTCAGAATCAGCATTTTATTTCGGTGAAAGATTTTTATAGTTTTTGCTCTTTTAATTTATTGCATTTGTGCGTAGCCAGCGTTCACAATTTTATTTATGGGTAATGTCAGTATCTTAAAATGTGCTCATCAATCAGTGAAATGAGTTTCGCAGTTTCTCAGTCTCAGCTTGAGTCTGACTAACCGACTAACTGACCAACTGACAGAGCGCGAACGACTGACCGAGAAATGAAATTCAAAAATACGGCAACACTGCCACAGTATGCATATGCATATATGCCCAACTGACAATGATAAATCAAGCTATATATATACTTTAATTTAAATATATATACATATATTTATGTAGTTAAAAGACAGCTGTGTATACAACAGTTGGTAACATGCATTAGTAAAGGTGGGCGGCAGCGAATTGTAAAAGTAGCCATTAAAATTCGTGGACAAGTTACTGTGTTGTCTGGTGAAAGATGAATCGCAGTCACAGTCAAAATTGCTGTAGCAGTCGCAGTCGCAGTTTTTGTTGTAGCTGTGACTGTTGCCAGTCGAAGCAACTTGAACGACCGCGCCAAGATGTCTGGTCTGGTTGGGTCTAGTCTGTGGGCTATACAACTCTGCGCTCCGATACAAAGCCGAATTAGTGTTTCACAAATTAATAAAACTTAATTTATGTTAATTTTGTGTATTGTTTGTGTGTGAGTATTGGTGAGAGTATCTGTTTTCAGCATCTTTGCTTGTAGAGGGTATAACGATTTTCTTATGAAATTTGTAACGTCTTCATTAAGTATATATATTCTTAATCTGTCTATTTGTCCGTCTTTCAAATTGGGCGTTCAGCTTAAAGCTATTCCAAATCCTTACATTTCTGTTGCAGATAGGGCATATGTATGCGCTGGCCCATTGCAGTGGATACCACAGGATTAATCCGTCACAACCTTTCCCCAGTATATGACTAAAGTCTTAAGAACATTTCTGTTTTATAAGATATTTTGATCAAACTCATCCATTAGGTGCTTCACTATTATTCTCAAATATTTGTAAGATATTACCCTTATAGGAAGCATATAGCCTCCATAATCGAACTTGCTCGGTAACATGGCTTCTTTACAAAAATACTTTAAATGTCAAGGGTATTCCGTCTCGGCATGATGCAGCCAGCAGATTTTACTTGTCTTTTATTTGAGTACCATTTTACAGATAAGTCAGAGTTGGAGTATGCAAATGAATCTAGCCCTCGGGGGAAGGTCCACTCTGAGCAGAGGGGCTGTGCTGGCGGGAATGGTTAATGCTTAGGGCCTATATCTAATCTACGGACTGAAAATGGCTCACAAGTAAAAGCTGAGCCGCTGTGGTGTGGTGAGTGGCCGTCAGTGTGGTTACCGGTTTTCTGACTAATTAATTAATTTGCATTTTGATATGTAGTGGTTGATATATTTTATGGGCATCGCAGCGCTTGCCAACACGCGCCTTATTTGCCATAATGAGCATTTAAAATTTCACCAAAAAATGCGCGGTTTGTGCTAATCCACTTAAAAAATAACAGAACTGGTGCCGCGCCTCGTCCTGAGCAGACCAGACTGGCTGGCACCACACACAAGCAATCAGTTTATCATTATCGACAGCTCATGCAGGTCTTGAGCCGAAGCGTAAGACCAGATACAGATATAGATATATATACAAATACAAATATATATACACAGATACCGATATATACGCAGATACAGATATGTACACGGATACAGATATATACATAGGTACAAAACAAGTAAAGCTTCGCCCATAAAATGGTTGGATCCCATTTCTACCTAAGAAGTTTTGATTATGCGAAACGTAAGAAACACTTTTCAAATTTATTTTCATATAGATCCTTGGAAATGAAATTGACATTTGAACAAAGATATTTGAAAATGAGTTTGAGGCCGATAGAACTTCAATGGAAGTTTCAACATCCTAGCTCATACGGCTTGGGCTGTGCGTTGATCACCAGTCAGTCAGTAAGTCAGTCAGTAAGGACAAACAGTTTTATATATTGAGATACTGATACAGATAATGATACTGATACTGATACTGATACTGATACTACAGATACAGATTCAAATACAGGTGCTGATACAGGTACATATACAAAGCTGCGGGTAGCGACAATTAATGTTTGTCATAGCTCAGGCCCGATGCCTGAAATCGATACTCAATACTCAATACTCGATACGCACAAAACGAGCTGTTGCCATACAAATTGTCGTAGATACGCAGCGTGTGTATCTTTGTATCTTTCGCATTTGTATACCCTATTATTATGGCCTGGCCTTTTCTCTTTGATTTGCTGCGCTGCGCTGCGGTTACGTTTTGTTTGATTTGCGCTGCTTATAGCGACACGTGTTTCAAATATTCACATTGTTAGTATCTTTTATTTATTTATCTGTTTTTTATTTTTTTTTTTTTTGTATTTGTCGCGCTTGTTTGTGCCAATTTATTTCTTGATTATCTGCACATATAATCTACGAATTGGTCAGCCTTTTAAATTCAAATTAGCGGACATTAAATGCACGCGACATGCTTGCCCTGCGGTTAAATTGGGCAAAAGATACAAATTTATATATATATATGTTTATTATATTTGGTAGATTAATTATATTTTTATTGGAAATTTATGGTGTTAGCTTGATTTTGTAATTTATTTGTTTTGCTCACATTTTGAGAAACAAATGTATCTAATAATAGTATTCGAGCACAAGATACTAAAATAAAAAAATACTACTACTACATATGAATTTGGATGTTTCTTAGACAAAGATAAATAGAAGTATCTAAAATGCAATCAAGCTTACATATAGAAATACATTTGTTGTGGATTAACTGTTTATATTGAAAATTATTATTATAACATTTTGATTTTAAATTAATTTGTTTTGCTTTTAGTAAATTAGAAATTAGTAAAACACAAGCATTTCATACTAATATCAAAATTACAAATTTGGTTTTGTGGCTCAGATATAGATATAGATATATAAGATAGTTGCTTGATAGCATAAGATACACAAATTATGCTCAATTGATTTAAAACTATCTAACTATAGGACCAGGCCAAATGATACAAGCATATACACCTTATTTTATACATTATTTATATTTATAAAATACTCGGTGGTATATTAGACCATATTTTTGGTTGATTACCGCTTTATTTTGAAACTTATATCTGTTTCTTACATGTAGATAACTTAAAATAACTCTTGATTTGTAAAAAACCCGCACATGCACTTAAACTAATCATACCCGATAGATACAAGTCCATATGGAGAGGCATTTCCTTCTGAAAGATTCCGGCCGGCTTAAAAATTTACTTTGGTTTTGCCTGAAATGAAAGTCAAGTTTGCTATCTTCATATATATATATATATATATATATATATATATATATATAGAAATATATGAACATATATATATATGAACATATATGTGCATATGAATATATATAAGCAGGCAGCTCAGATGACAACCGCGACATCGCTGTTTATATATCTTGTTGGACAATTTTGAGCTCTTTTGTGCGAACCAAAATTCGATCGGTTGGCAGTTCGCGCGGCCCAGCTGCTGTTGACGAACAAGTTTGAAGCGAATTAGCACGCAAAGCGGTTATAAATCTTAATGTATTTTGTATAATGAAGCGATATGCGTAAATGAAAACATAAAGAATCATAGCGCAAAACCAGACAAATTGCTAGGACTGTTAGTTAAGGTAAGTTCGCGTGAAATTCGTTTAAGTTGCTCGATCTATCGACTTATCGATATATCGATTTCTTGATTTCAATGCACCAAAAATCGCACCACAAGTAAACTGCTTGCATTTTTTTTTCTTATTTTCCTTTACTTCTCTAATTTCAATTGGCATTTTTTCTTTTTGATTATTCATATATATTTACGAATATAGCAAACAAAATATTAAAGCTCAGGTAGTTGGAGGTTGATTTCGCTTTTACGTAGACCAAGACCAGGCCATCAGGTGTGGAAGGCAAGAGTGGGCCTTGGTTATATAAGAAGGCTGCAAGTCGGAATTCCACTTTTTTATCAACCATGAACCGAACCTTAAACGGGATTAGTTGAAATAAAAATAAAATAAAACGAAACGTTAACGTGAACCGAACTATATTTTTATTTTTGGTTTCGCAAAAAATTTAATTAATAATTTTAAATATATTGGCAAAGTTTTAAGTTTCTGCGTCGATTGCGCTAAATAAAAGTATAATAATATGTATGATAAATTGAATTATTTTTATTGTATAATAATATAAATAGAGAAAAAATCTTGAGAAAACCTTGGCCTGTTTTTACGAACCGAGCGCTTAAAGGAGTTGTTGGCTTGAACTGTAAACCGAGCCTTCAAATATATTATTTTTGAGTTTGCAGGCTTGCTTTCCAATATGGCGCATACGTTTTTAGAACCGCCCCATACGTTTATTCCATCAAATCATTTTCCCCCAAACAAAAAACGACCATGTATGTATGAATTGTACAGAAGGTATATTAACCGCACATTTCTCTCGCTAATTTTCAGGCTCGGACTGTGATTCGGGTAGTGCTTCCACGTCGCCCCAAATGCAGCTGCTGGGACTTGGACTGGTGCTCTACATTTGTGCCGTTTTGCGAATTAAGGGAGTTTTCTAAAAGAAAATTTTTGACAGTGCACATCTATAAGTCCACAAGACCCACACACACAGACACACCCACACACCCAAACACCCTTTAAGCAAAGCAAACACAAAACATATTTAATATGAAAATGAAATTGTCATAAAAGTATGTAAAGAGCTAAGAAAGTAAAAAGGAAATAGAAAGAGGGAGAGAGAGATGGAGTTTTCGAATTTGAGCCATGCTTTTGTATACTTGGCCAAACACAACTGAACATTTGTAAATGAATTTAGTGTTGCATGCAACTGCAACGTGTGGCAGTAAGTGACATTTGTTGTAGTTGTTAGTTTGAATCACTTGCCAGGAGCAAGCTGGATGAAACTTTTGCACGCGGCTTGCCCCACACATATCAAAACCAAAAGAGAGAGAACGGGTGGGAACAAGCGATTGGCAGAAGCTTTTGCCGATCTCTCTCGCATCCAACCCGACTCTCCAGTTGATATCCAGAGAGTACCACATAGCTACACACACGCAAATACACACACCCGAACACACTTTTGTAGCACGCCGCAAATTGCTTTGTAAGAAAATGAAATTTGGCAAAAACCCAGGCCCAATAAAATAACTGATTCTAACGAGAATTCAATCAAGCGAAAACAAAGATTTTGATAAATTGAATGTTTGTCATATGCCAGCCAGCAGGGCATAAAACAATACAAATTGAAAATTATAAACAAACAAACAAACAAATTAACACATTCGCTTAGAGAACGCGTATTTTGCCAGCTGGCATGGGTCCAAGTCTGTGCCCAAGCCGTAATCCCAAACATTTTTGGAATGTCGAGTATGCTATAGAGTTTTTTCGATTTTTTGATAGCCCCCGACCCCTCACAATGAAACTGGTTTCAGATTTGTGTTGGGAATGGTTCAATCCTTGGCATATACAGTATTTTTTCTCTCTCGGTATTTTATTGATTTTCACTTTGGGCACACCAAAAATGTTCTTATGACAACAAAATTTGGAAAAAACCACAACAAAATTGAAAAATTTAGTAAATTTGTATTATTCAAACGATGTGGGAGTTTTAACGAGAAATTGCAATTTTTTTGTAATAAGCAGCCCAAGAAAAAACGTTGTAAAATCGGTAAAAAAAAAAATGAATATAAATTGAAATAAAGTTTGTAGGAAACCTATTGAAACATTTAAATGGCAAAACATATCAGTATATATTATATAAACAAATATATATACAATAAATGTAATACATCTATATATATATAGTATACATATATGTATGTACATGTATTATTGCATTTGTACTAAACGTTTTACAAATTGGCTTAGTGAGAAAAACAAAAAAAAAATCAAGTAAATGGATATAATTAAAAGTTTTATACACTTAGCAAAATTCGAACCAGAAATAAAACTAAAGTAAAAAACAAAATAAAATAAAATACAAATGTGCTGTATATTGAAGTTTGGTATGCCTATATCTATAAATACAAATATTTCAAATAAATATAAATGAAAGAAATTAATTATAACAATCAAGGTAATTGTCAAAGCAGCACATACTTACATAGCTCAGTGTACGTACGTATGGGATCTTATTGAGTGCAATTAGAATGAATTATAAGTCTTAAGGGCATATCAGTACTCGTATTAACAACTATTGAGAGGGGACATTTTTCGAAATTAACTAACCTAAGCCACACTGATATAAACTAAGTTATTTTTATTATTAAAAAACAATTATGGAATATACAGACACAAAACATACACAGCATGCAGCTAAAATAAAAAGTATTGGACTTATAAAGAACAGACGAACAATTAATAAAATTCTATATTAAGACGAAACCAAAGAGCAGTAACTGTTTCTTACATCTACGAGTACATAAACGTATATCTTAAAAAAATAAAAATAAAAATCGAATAAAAACAAGTATAATTAAATATTATGTATTGTTTTCATAGCTGTAAGTAAAAGTGGAATATTATATGTATGTCAAGCCTATTTGAGCGATGTTCGCTTTCAACTGTAGCAACTAGGGAAAATTCAATGTGAAATTTAATGAGAATAACAATTACTTAGGACACTATATACATAACTACTTATAATTAAGGTTGGATTAGCAAAGGATATGTCTGCAAAATCGAATGTATTTGTGGCTCCTGTCGAACCAACCTGCCAAATGCTGGACTCACATTTAATTTAAGCTATTAACTATTCTGTTAATCTTCTGAACACACAACAGCAACTATTACTAGAACACCAAAAAGGCAAGCAACGATAGTAAAGTTCACTTATGAAACTAACTGCATACCGAATATATTGGAAAAAAAATAATAGTTAGCTAAGTAATTAAACATTGCCCTACAAGAAAATGGAAATCTATGATTACAAAAAATGCAAAAGCGAAGAACACACTTACTCGTATCCAAAAAAAAAAAAAAACAAATTAATTAACAATAATATGTAAAGTCATTCCTAATTTTATAAATTATCAATCGATTCAATTACTTTTAAAAAACAATTTTGATGAAAGCGTAATAACTTAACGATTTTTAAGTATATGTGAACATTTATATTTTTATACCATGCAAGGCAAGCCGTATTGAAAACAAATGCATTAAAATATTTAATAAATAATATCAAAAATTAATATGAAATCCTAAACCAAAAAAAAACAAAAACGAAATATATATGACATTTTTTACTGCGTATTGAAAAGAATGTATGGCAAGAGTTGAACAAATTAAAAAAGAAAACTAACTCCAAATAAATAAATTAGCTTTAAACGAGTAAAAAAGGTTACCCCTACCCTGAACCCAATCCTTTTCAAGACAAATGCACAATCTTTCGAGAATTTCAATTGTTATTCCAGCTGGGAAATTGTGCCCGGAAAAGCCAATTGCTGTAGGCATATGTGTATCTGTATGTGTCTGTACTTGGTGCGGCCCAGCGAATGGTGCAAGGCCGGGTTATACGGTGCACCTCCAATGCCAAAAGGACTCGGCATTGTTTGTGGCATTCGCTAGGCCCATTTATTCATGTGTAGAACGCATTAGCAACTTAGGAATAAATGTAAAAATTAAGGAATTTACTGTGTATTATGCCTTTTGCCTTTTCAAAGAATTGTATAAACAACAAATTGTTCAAATGCAAAGTATTTTAATATTTAAATGTTGTATGCATATCCTTGATTTTGTTGATATCCATTTTCATTGCATTAAACCTTCCTTCCCAACCCCCACCCCCCTGAACAACTGAGAAATATATATTTTGTCATTTTGCATGGTTTTCGGCTCAAGCCAAAGAATTGACAATATAATATTTCGCCTTAGAAGCAAAGGAGATAACGAATGAGAGACAAATTCCAAGTGTTATGCTTATAGATCTAAATTTTTATATACATGAGAACACACACGCACACACGCACACACACACGCATCTCGCATCTACAATAATTTGGTAAATGAAAAACCATTTGAAATATATGATTTAATATTTTATTTTCTGTTGCCGTTCTTCCAAGCGTGCATTAATAGTGAAGAGCACTCAAAATATATCCACAGTGTGCTTTTGATATTGTAGTCTGCTATTTGTAAAAGAATTTATATATAGTATACATTATAGTGCTAATAGCTATACTAAACATATACTTATGATAATAATGCAAATAATGGATATACTAAATGCTGTTTACATTCAAACTGCAAAAACACACAAATACATACTGCATAGAAACTACACACACTTCAAGCCCTTTCTTCACCCCGTGCAAAAACCAAATCCGACTAATATTAGTTAAGCGTCTCTAGGAGAAACAATAATATAACTTAAAGAAATGCAGATATAGTCAATGATCTTAAATTGTTTTAATGGTTTTTAGTTTCTCTCGAATACAAATACAAATACAATGTTCAGTTTTGGGTTTATTGTATTAAGGAAACGTTACTAATTATATCAGCTACGACATCTGATAATAAAAAAACACGGTTCTAGATGGTAGACGACAAGTGTACAATGCATGTCAAACGTTGATTGCGACCAATGCAGAAATACTTAGGAAAAGAAGAAGAAATACTCAAAAATACAAAATACACTTACTCTCACACACAAACACACATATAGACAATGTTAAAAGCCAAGCACAGGAATGCATTTGAGGATTAAACATACCAAACACTTATAAAATAGAACAATACTACAAATAACTCACACATAGTATATACCAGAAAAATACTAAAACCAATAAGCTTAACGATAAATGAATAATATTACAAATAGAAAATATTCGCGAAATAATAATTACTTACACTTAACGAATGTAAAAGCAAGTTTGATAAAGTTTGAGCACGGTTTTTTTTAAAAAGTGTAAAAATCAAATACATATCAACATATGGCCTATTGTTTATTTAGTTTAATTATAAAATTATTAATTTGTGAATTACTGAATTCAACAAAATAAAATCAATATTACAAACTAAATGCATTAATTATATAATTATAATATTAAAGCTGCAAATGTAAGGCTCTGATTTATGACTTTTTAAGTAGGCAATTTGTAAAAATTTAAGCAGCTAATTAGAGACACGCAACTCAAATATATATAACTGTAACTGTAACTGTGTAAAAGTGTTGCTAAAAAAAAATACAAAAATCGAAAACAAAAAAACAAATTGTGGTTAAATATGTGTTCTTACTTGTTAGTGGTAATAAAAGCCAAACATAGACAAAAAAATTAAATAAAATAGAAATGAAAAATACATAATAAAAATATAAACATAATAACTATGTTGTGTAAACTAACACGATTAAAAAAAGCCAACTGTAGCTTTTATCATGCCAACTATTTTGATATGTTTTTTTTTTGTATTATCTTATCCTATTTTCAAGTTTGCTCTTAAGTTTCATTTTGTTCAACGAACGATGCACACAAATGCAAGCATATATATAAAACTTACCCTATTTTTTGCTAGTAGTGTCCACTTAATAATACATTTATTTCTAAAAATAACACACAATACTTACCTTAAAAACAAAATAAAGTAAAATAAAATAAACCCTCTTAACTCAGCAGCTCAGCATACTAATTGTCGTAACTAAGTGCGTAAATTCCGATTTGATGAATAGAGAGAATATAAATCGAAAACGAAGTAAATAAATCAAACATAGAAAATTAGATAAATTACGTATATATGTATGTAATTATCTACACAAATATTATATGGCAGCTCCAATTTAGTTGATTGTAATTGAGTATCCTTTGCGAGGCGCTTTAGTGTTCAGCAAAATTGTATTTGTATATTAAGAAAGTTATGGAAATGCATTTGTTTATGTATGTGTCTAAAGTCGAACGATGAAATTATAATTATTATTATCGCAGAAATTACTTTAAATTTAATGGGAATAGAAAACACATACCTATATACACACAGACACAAACACACACACACACACAAAGCATATAATTAATGTATAAGAAGAAGACACACTGTATACACAAGATAAACAAATACATATAGATAATTATGTCATGAGCATACAAAAAGTAGGGATCATTTTACTGAACATTTATATATATATATAAATTATACTATATGTAATCTAACAAAAAAAATAAAAGTAAATTCTGCTAAAAAAAAAAACATGAAAGAAATAGTTAAAAACGAAACCAAAACAACCAAAAAGTAAACCAATCATGAACCATTGCTAAATACGATTTGCTAAAATTCAAGGAAGCAAAAACAAAAATCTACCAAGAAAATTGTAAACAAAGGTAAATTTATAAATGAAAATGAAACAAAATCTAAATGAAATTATATTATACGAATATATTGTATATCGAAACAAGATGGATATAAGTCAAATAAAACTTATGTATCATGTATTAAACAAACAACACTTGAATTTTATTTGTTTTGTTTATACCTTTTATCCGATAAAAATGTGTTATACTGGGTATACTGAATTGTCTTAATCTATGTAACACGCAGAAGTAAGCATCTCTGATGTATGAGAATGTGGATAGTCTTGTTCAGGTCGACGAGCTGAGTGGGTTTAGCCATGTCCTGCACCAACATTCGTATATTATGAGCAAAACAAGTAACATATTTTTTATATCTAGTCTTATTCTAATGATATTAATTAATATCGATAATGAAAGTAGCCTATAGCTAGAAGCGGCTAGCTGGCCATGTTTCCGAATTGATATATAGAATAATGGGTGCCATTGGATCGGCGCTGGGTATCTGCTTGTCGGGCACTGTCACCTGCAGCTCTCTTAAAAGATGATAAATGTGATTCGTGGCATTCATCAATTACTCATAATTTCAGGAAGCTCTTGGCTGAATAGCTCGCTTTATGGCCTGCTAATTACGAGGCAATGCGACTTTACATGGAATCAATAAAAAAAAAGAAGAAAGAAAACAACTGAAATGATAAACACCAAATAAAATCGCTTATTTATGGGCGACTTATGCACATTAGCCAAGCATTGAATATTTTATTTAATATGCACATAAATTCAATTGCAATTAGCTTCCGTATGCTGCCGTCGTAAGCCCCAATTAATCAACTCAAGTTTTAAATGAATAGGGAAGAGCCCCTACCCCTACTCCCTATTCCTGTAGCAGCTACTAACCCCTTAAGCCGGTAACATTTGTCAATTTGTGCGGAGACTCCACACAGTTTTACAGTCCGCAATTTCGTTAGTCGTAAGCGTCGTAAAATCTGGCTAGGCTTTGCGCACAGGTTGAGTTGGTTTAAATGGATGCATTTTCATTAGGGGCTGCCTCCGCATTAAAATGTAAATGTAAATTACTTGGCATTGCAGTCATCGTTGTCGGGCGTTTTATTTCCGCACATAAAAGAGCTTAATCCCTGGCATATCTAATAAACTTTACGTTCTATCTTCTATCTTCTCTTGCAGCATTTGCGCAGCAGTTAACTCACGTGGCCACTTCGGCGCTTGTCTATCTAAAAAACTGGCTCATCAGCGGATAAACTTAACTATTAATTAACTCTAAACCCTAACCATATTTCAACTAAAACTAGCTACACACACTACTTGAAACACTTTCACAAAATGAAAGATAAACAACCTAAACACAAAACACTTCCAAACTAAGCAACACAAAGTCTGAATCGGGAGCATAGCAAATAGTGAGCAGTTGGAAACTGAAATATACTAGATGAAAACTTGGTACCTTGAGGCAGGGCCAATAACTGGCCAAAGACAATAAGCAGCATAGCTATATAGGCTATAAGAACTGGATATTTATGCATAGATCTAAACGAATTTAAGTGCGAACATATTTGCGAACGAAGGCTGAATTGAGTTGAGAGCAGCGTGCTGGACACCCTCAGAAATCGAAACACAACTAACTAACAAGCTAGCTAACTATGTACAACTAAACACTTGAACCATGTAGCTCACTCGAAACATTTAACAACAAATGCTATTTTCTTTATTAAAACAAATTATCTTAAACGGTTTAACAGCAATACTTATGTGTTTAATACTCTAGAGAAAAAGAAAAAAACAAATTTTGGGAGTGTGTATTTCCGTTTCTAGCCGGTTTTGTTCATTCCATACTCAGCTTTAACTGAAACGACAGCAGCACAATCGAACAGATAATCTAACGATCAAAGAAGTTGACTGAATGGATGCTGTTTACACGCGAAAGGCTGCATAAAAGCAGCCTTCAACTTGACACATGAATAATTTAAGCTGTTTAAAGACCAAGCAAATCGAATCGATAAACCATGCCCCTGCAGAGTGTCTAGCGTCTGGAGTCAAGCGCTGTGTCCATTGACCCAACATTGAAATCTAACGACAGACCAGACAGCCCGTCAGCAGATGCAGAAAACTTTTAGACAAAATGAAAATAATCAAAAGCAAACAATACGAAAATATTACTAAAAATGAATACAGAACAGCAAACATCAGAAATCGAATATTAAATACTCTTTCTAATATACTGTTTAAGTTTTAAGAAGTATTGTTATTTTGCAATTTTCAATCATTATTACTATTTCTTTATTATTAACATTATTAATATTGTATTGTTGTTAATATTATTATTATTGGGACTATTTTTTTAAAACTGTTCTTATTATTTGAATTTTATAATAATAGTTTTTAATATTTAGTTAGCTGGTTTCTGAGGACAGGGCTTATCTCATCATCATACCATAAGCCCAATAGTATTATTATAATTTTATTATTTGTATTACTATTTCTATTGGTTTATGTGTTACGTTTTAGTTTATATTGGGATAGACAACAATGGATATTACAACAATAATACAACAATACTAAGTTTTACCGTTGCATTGAAGGACTAGAAACGGAACAGGCTTGTGGTGTCTGAGACGAATTGTTGATGTCAAAGTTCTGCAATGGGTTGAAAATCGACGAAGAGTATAAAAACAAAAAACTCGATGAATATCATTTAATGTTCACTTAGACAAATGAGCCAGCGTTCGGCGGAGACAACCAGTCACCAGTTGTCGCATATCGTATATCTTCGGAGTGGCTTTATATTGTGAAGCTCGCCAGCTAGTTTTACAATAGAACCTGTTTCTAATTATTGTTGCTTCTTTTGCATTTTGATCAGGGCTTTCGCTAAGCGCTTGTGCTGGGCTAAAACTGGGTCTGGCACCGGCTTCGGCTCTGGCTCTGGCTGTGGCTTTGGGGGGTTTTGGGCCAGGGCCTGGAGACTGTTCAATTTTTAAATGCCAACTTTTTGTTCATTGGAGTTTATTTGGTTTTATTTTATTTTATTTAATTTTTTCTCTTGGTGTTTTTAGTATCAATTAACATATTGAATATGATCAGTTGATGGTTTATGGGCAACGCACAGTGGTGCCAAGCTCAGCCAACTGAGCCAAGGTGTCAAATGTGCCACGCTACAAAGAGATAGCGATTCGCTCTTACCAATTAGCAGGCATGATTCTAAGATTCAAAGACTCAAGACTCGACGCAATCAAATGCCAAAGTTGTATCTTTTCTAATGAACAATAAAATATATATTTATTTGAGATATCATTTATGTACATACTAATTAGGGATCTCTCTAGCTTTGAATTTTTTTATGAATGAGCTGGAAGAATGCAGCCAAATGTAAATTTAATGAGTAATTTGATAAATTTATAACTTATACGTAAGTATTGGCTGTGCAAATATTTTGCTGCCATTGAAATTCGCGTGAAATTGTCAAACGCTTTTCGGCTGTTCATTAAAACTTTTGATAATAATATTTGTAAATATTATTTGACAGCGACTACGACAGCCATTGCTCATTCGCTGTGAAAACCAAGTTCAATGGAATTGTTTATCTGACGCGGCCGAGACGAGTTTGCGCAAAATGACGTCGCCCGCCCACGCCTCTCATTTCTGGGTCAATATTGGCGTTAACAGGCATATGGGCCTGTCCAAATACAGTGCGGCACATGCTCAGAATTGGACTGGATTTGATTGAGATTCATTGCCAAGTTCGTTGGCACCTGTCCTAAGGTCATAACAACAGATAAATATTAGGCCAACTATTTGATCTTGACCATATTGTTACACATTTTGGCCAGGGCCGAGGCTTGAACGTGTTGACAAAAATCGTTTGTTGCTCCATAAGCCAATTTCAAACACCCGTCCCTGTAGGTGGGTAAGTGAGACGTGCATTGAACCTCCAAAAAAAAAAAACAAACAAAAGTTCCGTTGAATCACTATCTATGAAACCCCAATAGTTATTTATATATATATATATTTTTTAAGATAATTACTTTTATTTTACAAATAGAGGAAAACTCTAAGATTCAGATAAGTGGGCAAATATAGTTTAAACTTTATACAATATGTACCTTAGCCCAAACACAATCCAGCACAATTTAGGATTGCAACCAGTTTCATTACCAAATTTAAGAATTACTTTAAAAAAATTTAATTAACTCTTCACACGGTCGATCCTCAAACTTGGTGCTCAGTGTGCCAGCGCTGCCAGGAACTGATTAAGTTGTCGAGTTGTTTTATTTCTAATCAAGTAATCTTTGTTTCTTCACGTTCTACATGTGAATTCTATAGTTTTTGACAGTGTTATTTTTTTGTCTGTTTCGGTAACATTTTAGTTTATTTTTTTTTTTTAATTTGTACGCGCTTTTACAGCAGTATAAGCTAAACTTGTCAATTTTTAAAGTTTATGTAAAAGGAAATTGGAATACATCTCTTTTAGCGGAAGTGTAAAATTGTATGTGTTAGTTCTTTTTGGTTTTCAGTAAAAATTGTAAAAAAAAATAATGCTTAGAAGTGTGCAGGCGAATACCATCAATCCGATGCGACGTATGGCAACTTATCAATCCAGATTCGGCTACACCGTGCTGGCCCCCTCGCGCAGCTATTACGATGTGCTAAAGGTGCCCATTAATTCCAGTGGACAGGAGATCAAACGCGCCTTCATCGAACTTTCGAAGAAATACCATCCCGATGGAAATAGCCACACTCGGGACTCTGATGAGTTTGTGAAGGTGTGCGAGGCCTACAAGATCCTCTACAAACAGGCCTCGCGCGAACACTACAATAATCGCCTGAAGACGCGCTTTCGTATGGTACCGCCCATGGACAGCAGCTATACGAACAAGAATGTGCACAAGGCTTGGGTCAAGTATCAGGCGGCCATGCGGTACAAGCAATTCGGACACGATGTGCCCAGTTTTGCGGGCTCCACCATTCTGCATAAGCGGCCGTTGTTAATCAAGTCAAGGGGGGTGCGTCTTCTGCCGGCCGGTCAGGCGATGCCACCAGGCAAATATGGAAATGGGGATGTTATTCGATTGCCATTTTTCTTTAACCGATCTTATGAGAATTGGATGTACATCTTTTATATGGCAGGCTTTGGCTTAATAGGGGTACTTCTTGCGGTCGATGCTATAAAAAAGGCAAATCCCACCACCGGAACCGACGCACCCGTTAGTACTAATTGAGATTGAAATTGTGACGAATACTCGTGGGTCTTAGCTTAAAAAGAATTATGTGGTCTTTATTCTGTATTTCCTTTATCTGTAATATTTGATCAAAATCGTACTGTTTACGAACAAATATATGCCCCACAAGCACATACAAACAACAATTCCCTATTCTGCTAGAATTAAGCGCTTCTTAGCTGCGCCTGGGCATAAAAAATAGTTGGCATTGGGCCTGTGGCTGTTGATTTGGCTATCATAATGAACAATGAATTAACTGGTTTCAGTGACAACTTGTAGTTCAATTCAATTCATTTCAGTTTGCAGCGGCTATTAATAATATTAATAAAAAAACCAAAATTTAGCACAATATTTCTTGGCAATAGCTTCATCAGCTATGCTAATAAGTTTGTCACGACTTGGTAAAAACATTTGACAGTGTTATTTACAGTATGGGCGGAATTTGAAAAAGTGTCTCAAAGTGTCTTTACGATATGATCCAATCGACTTGGTAATTAAAAGCCAGTTTTGAGGATATGTATATCGAGTTAGCAGTGTCAAGTGTAAAGTTTGGCTGACCTATGATTTCATATCTATTAAATGCGATCGGACTGCTTTGGCTGAAACTTCCGCAGAGCTTAGCCCATCCGTGACCTTTGCTACACAGTTTAGTCTGTGGGTAACTTTAGAACCTGGCAAACAATCGGCTAGATAATACACATAGATAAGACACAATAAATATGTGCGTCTGGCTTAAGTAAGTTGTATAACAATATGATTATGTTATTAAATGGAACGCACAGTGGCTGCCACTGTCAGCTCCAAGTTTCGGGGCGTCACGCCCGTCTCAAGGCGAGCTACTCTCGAGCGTGTCGAGTATCAATGGAAGAGCCGGTCCCGCCCGGAGACCACCATGGGCGTTTTGGCTGGGAACCGTTAGACAGGCGGCAATAATAGTTGGTTAATTAGTTTATTTTATGTTTGGCATTATATACACAAAACTTTGGTTATGTGATGTTGTTTATCTTTTCCGGCTGACAGCAGTTGATAAATTATGCGCGACCATCTTTTGCTTTGATTAAGTTGTTCGGCCCGTTCGACTCGAGCTCAAATGCGCGTTGATACAGATAACAAGCCAAACATGCAGCCAAAGCCAAATCCAATGGCAACATAAATCAACTATAAGTAAATATATATATAAATATATATATATATACATATAGATTCGATCGATCTGCGCGGCGCGATAAAGAGCATTGGAATTATGTTCTGTCGCCAGTCGCTGCGCTAAATAAATACATTCAGCGATGTCGGCCATAATGAAGCCAACTACATGTATTGTATAAAGAGCCAGCTAAAATCAGCGCCCAGCTTGGCGCAAAAAACGAAAACATATACAAAAAAAAAAAAGAGAGGAAAAAAATCGGCTCAAAATTTATTGTACGCTGACGGCTTTTTAATGAAAATCACTTGGCTACCAAAAAGCGAATTAATGAAGGTGTGCGATTTGCGCATGTGTCCGATGCGCATGTGCGATGTTACGATGTTTCACTGCCCGTTTCAATATAGAGTTTCGATTTCTGTGCCGGCATAAGTTCAAACAAATCAGCTTGGTCTGCTGCCCGACCAGAAGTTACCCTCTACTCAGCGTCGAGCCGTTGTAATTAATATGCGAGCTGCCTTTGTCCACAAATCAATCAATTAACTTTTTGGTCTTGAAGAAAATTATTGAATGTATCCAAAGTTCATCTTTATTTATCAAATTAGATGAAATCTGTATTTGACAGAATAAGAAGAAGTGAAAGTAGAGAACGTTCGAATATTTATTTTTCTTTCAGAATTTCAATATAACTTAAAATTAAAAAAACAACTTTTGTATGCCAATACCATTGATTCAGAAAATGGATAATTCTTATTTTCTGTGATCTTTATTTGAAGCTAATTGATATCCGATATCAGTGGTTTGGCATGTTGTCTTCTGGCCGTCATACACATTTACATAAGACTCTTTCAGCCAAGCCAATGGCTACAGGGTATCAAAAGGCAACATAGCCCAGGCAGGCAGCATCCATATCAGCGAAAATCAATATGCAAATAACTTATGAGCACGTGTGTGTGCGTGTGTGTGTGCATATATCATGCGTAGATTGATCAGCATATGAATCAGTTTAGCATAAGAATCAAAACGTTTCTCATATGAAAATAATATTTGTTTATGGCCATTTCATTCATGCGTTCAGCCAAACATGTTCAAGATGGCTTAGATGATGTTTTATTTTATTTTGAGTGTTTTATATATTTTTCTTTTTTGGACTCCGATCTTTAAACACACCCCAGTTAAGTTTAAACTTTATTGCACTTGTTTGGCTATTTATAACTGGTGAATTGATATTCAATATAGGTGCTGTAGACAGTTTTTGAATTGAATTCGAAATGGGTTTCGGTTACGAATTGAGATGCAACAATTGGTTAATGGGCCAGTCTCACGCGCATGTTCTCTATAAGACAACAGAAACTACAACAGCAACAACAACAACAACGGCAACAACTGTATATGACATTTTAATTATGTTGCTGTCAAATTGTTGTTGCTGCGTCGAGTCTCAATTGTAATTAATAATATTTAATAACAGTCGTTGGCATCGCTGCCGTCAAGTGTACAGATTGAAATGTTATGGAAGTGTTTTGTCATCCCATGAAATGGAGATGAGCCGCATTTACATAGCATTCGGTTTGTTAACCGTGACTTATACTCAATTGTGGTGTGTTACAGTGATTAAGCTATTATAATATCGAGCCCATGCTAGTCAGTTATTATACATACACATACTTTGCTTAATTTATTTCCTTATTGCAAAAATACTGTATTTAGTCAATTAAAAAGCTAAATAATAATAATGTATTATTCGAGACTTTGATATATAATTTTTGTTTATTTTTGTTAGCCATTTTGTTGGATTGCTTAGTAAAAAAAACTTAAGGAGCAAATAATATGTTTCTATATATACTTTATTGTTTGCGACGGGATTACAATTTAATATTTACTATAAACCGAACTTTAAACTAAATAAGTTAATGAACGACACGATAATTTAAAAAAGCGAAAACATTTCATTTGCATGTTTAAAAATTTATTTAACAACATTTTTTTTAAATTTATTTAATCTTATATTTGATTATATATCATAACATTTCATTTTCTGCACAGTTGCGACAAGTAATAAGCCAGTTCTGCTCAACTCTGATATGAAAACGGGCTGCTTGAGTGGGTGGGGCGAGTTGCGCATTTCCTGAAAGATTGATGGGGCGCCGGAAACGTTGCAGGCAACAAGGATGCGCCAACGTTTTGAGTGACACTGATGCGGCCACTTGCATCCGCCCTCGACCCAGACCCCGCACCCGCACCTGCACCCTCTGGCAATGCAATTGTTGATAAATGACAATGTGCTATCTACACATATATATAGTACAAGTTGTTCCGCCAACCGATGTCGGAGATAAACAAAAGTGCGCAAATATTTTGCACTAACAAATTGTCCGATTAGAGAAATTATCAGCAAAACGAACGAGGCCATTTAGTTATTGTAACATCAAATGGAAATGTTCTGTTACCCATATGTCTTGGTTGGCCTTATAGATAGCGGATGGATGGAGGCATGTTGAACTGCTTTCAATGTAACTGGGCCGCTTTTTATTCTGACTCAGTTGACGGGAATTCCATTCAAATTTGTTTTCTTAATTAAAAAACCTTTGCAAAGAGCTTTGCATGAGTCAGTTTTAATGCTCGTTCATGAACTGAAAAGAGAGTATATTGGCTTGTAGCCAGTCCATCCCTCCGTTTAAATGCATTTGCTTTTTAAGTCCTGAGTTCTTACTTATCATTTGGTATATACAGATCCAAAATCTTTCATTTTATAGCTACCGTCGCCCCTACACCTAGAGCGAGCTGCGATTGGGGTATACAATCGAAACTTTTGCTTTATCTTAATCAAATCATTAGACGGGTATTACGCAGTCGTTTGCACCCGACTGCAATGCTCTTCCCTTTAAGATATTATGCAGACAATTTCCTAGTAATGCTGGAAAGTTAGCAATTATAAATGGATATTGACAGGATGGCGATGTGAAAAAGTTTTTTTCCTTTTGTTAATTTTGCTTCCGTTATTTAAGACACATTTAGCTGCTAAGATGAAATAACGAATGAGTGAATAGAATGAATGAATGAGTGCTGAGTGTTGAGTATAGAGTGCCGACTGCTGTCGGTGGGTGGCAACTGAATACAACATGCGCAGCACGCGTAGCACCAACAAAGACAATAAATTGAGTCATAAAACAGCAAAGCAACAACAGGAGGCGATAACAGCCAGATGCTGAGTTAAATGAGCTGCTGGTTAACTTTTTTATTTTTTAAATACTTTTTTTTTAAATACTGTTTTTCACTTTTTTGCTGGTCGAACATGCGTATAAATGTACGCACACTAAACGCACACAGCTGCAGATACAGATACATAGAGCCTGAGATACAGATACAAATACAAACACTCAGAATCGAATGGTATGGGCTGGGTAGCTGAGACCGGACAGGCGCCGGCATTGAAGGTCATTAATGTTTGTTTAAATTTTAGCTGCAGATATGTCTGTGTGTGTTTGTGTGTGGCTGTCTGTGAGTGTGTTTGTAAGTGTATTGCTTAAGCGCAAATAAAACGTAATGAAGTGGATGGCTAAGTAGGAAATGTAAACTAGCATTCGAAAACAAGAGGCACAACAAGTTGCAAAATAAAACAAAAAATGAAGATAAAACACGTAAAAACCGAAGAAGCAAAATATTAAAGTACATAAAAACAAAGAAGAAGCAGCAGCAGCATCTGCAGCAGCATACATAAGAACCTACACCTATACACATGTTTATTTCATATTTCTGTAGCGCATAATTTTTTAATATTTATGTAGTTTTTGTGAAATAAAATAAATCAGTTGTGCAGCTGAGACGTCAGCTGCCTGCCTCTCCCACCCCAATCCCCCTGCTGCTGATGGGAAGGCTCTGCGCCGCGATCACAATCCAAACGTCATGTGTGGCATTCGAGCGGGCAGGACCCAAGCGAAACCAGTTGCCAACCGGGCCAAGATCTGCACCGTGGTAGCCGGCGCAATCGTTTGTACTTGTTAATGGCTTTGTACGCGTAATTATTTTGGCAAGAAGCCGTGTCGCCCGATTGCCCGATTGCCCGATTGTCCAGTTCGCCGGTTTGCAAGTTCGCCAGCTCGGTGCTGAAGCGGAAACGCGAATCTGGTCCAATTTGCGAGCATCTGTAGGTAACCATGTCGTACTATATTTGTGGCCCCGTACTCCTCCGTTTATCTGGTAGCCAGGTGAAAGGCTCAATTGGGATTTGTTCTCGCTTGAATTTACGTTTTTTTAATTTCATTTTCGGTTTTCTTATTTTTTTCATATTTAATTGGGTGTTTTTATTGGCTTTTAATGATACGCGAAATGATCGAAGCTCCTGGCCTCAGGCCATGCGCTGCCCCTTTAAGTTTACCTCAGCGCTACCCAAATGCCACGCCCCACATGCAACAGCAGCAGCAGAGCTCAAGTGATTGTTGTCCCAAGCCAGCCACCTGCAGCCTGTAGCCTGATCAACATAAAGTTAAATCAATGTCTTTCGCCGGAAATTTTAAAAGAACACAATCATATTCGTGAGCCGCCAGCCACAGCAACTAGCAATATTTAAGCTTTACTTAAATTAAGCTAAATAAATTTAATGCACTTTTCTAAAACAAAACAAAACACTTCAATGTCTTAATAAATTTAATACTATTTTTCAATATTTTAAAGTGTTTGTATACAAGATATACAAGCTTATGATCATAAATATATATATTAAAAATATCTTTAAATACAGTTAATTTTACTATCAAGCTTCATATATCGAACCAAAGAGAAGGACCTTTTATCAAGAACGAAAGCTTTAAGACTAGCTTTAATTAGCATATTAGAGCAACGCTTTGATACTGATCAAGAAAACAGAAATATAAGAATGTTTTAATTTGAGTTCCAATTTGAATTTCGTAACATAAAAAGTAGCTTTTTCTAATTGCCAAACCGATAAGCGCCTAGCATACTGCCAAGTATTTTAACATTTTATTTTAACAGCATGTAGCTGCTGTTAACATTTAGCGCATATTATGCTCATTTAGTTAATAGCAACGCAACAGTTAAAAAATGGATTTAAAGTTAAAATAATATCTCATTTACAGACTTCAACATTCAGTTTAGGCATGAACATAAAAAAACATTTATGTTTAATAATTCATATTGCCTTTCACGGCGTTCGACTTTTGGATTTGCTTTTTTAAAAGCATAACATTTAAAAAGTATTTCGGCCCAGCTGATAGCCGGCTGCGCAGTCCGCGCATCTGCTCGCTCTCACCCGAGTGCCGCGGCGACAGGTTGATCGGCAGCTTCTTTGCGGCGGCTCTTATCTGCTGCGGCCGCTGTCGCTGTCGCTGTCGCTGTCGATGCCGCTGCCGCTGCCGCAGTCGCTGCCAACTGTGTTGGTATATAAACGTCAGCGTCGCCCAGCGTCCAATCAAACAGACGACGCCTTCAAGTCTAGCTGCACGCACGAGAGTGGAGTTGGAGTCGTCGGCAAATTTCGTGACGCTTTTTTCTCGGTTTTGGACACAAATTTTTTGAAAGCCTCTACCCCGCATTCCCCCACCAAACGCTTGTGATTCGTATGAAACGCGGCAACCAAAATTAAAAATTAAAAAAAAAAAATTAACAAGTGCAAGCACTAAATATAAGACTGTCTTAAAGAAGAGCTTATATTTAAATCAAATTTAAACAAAAAGTGTTTAATTAAGTGAAATTTAAACATACACACACTAAAGTGTGTCTAAGTTTAACAATTAAATTAGAATATTTAATAAAAATCAATATGATGCAGCACTGCGCACAGCTACTTCCTCTGGCCTTACTGCTGATCTCCTGTGGAACGGCATTTGCCTGCCATGGCAAGCTAATCGGTAAGTAGTCGGCGGCAGTTGATAAGCCCCAATTTCGAGTCTATTCATTTGTATGCAGCCTGCCTGATGTAGGGCATAAAAAATTAAAATAATTCAAAAATAGAAATAGTTAAAATATTCGTGTGGCATGCATAAATAGATTGAAACCAATTGAGGCTCTTTATTTTGTATTTATTTTTGAAATTTTTTCAAATTACAAGCATTTGCATTTCGCATTTGTTTTTAGTTTTTATTTGCATTTAAGTACATTTCAGGCACGTTTTTGTCATTTGTTTTATGAATGAATGGGACAAAAAAAGTGTTTATGAGCTGCTCAGTCGGTAGAATTTAAGCAAATATTTGCCAACACAATGTTTTATTTAGTTAGCGTTTAGCGAAAGCCACAATACCTCCCGAGTGCCACACACACATTCGGTGCCTGCAGCGGCGAGGTGTGCTCGAGAACTTTGTGTAATGTTCGTATATTCGCGCTCGCCTTGGCAACTGGGCTCTGAAAATGACTTTAGAGCGGGCTTATTACATAAAGTGTATAATTAATTGTTAAGGGGAAGCAACAAACTAAATAAACCGGTTCAAATTTCAAGTTTTTATAATATATTTCAAAAATTATAACGCATACTACATAGATCCATAAATATGCCACTTCGTTTGCATATGAGCTGCCCCGAAGCTAAGCTTTCAGTTAATCAAAGGCCAATCAACTCAACAGATTCATACATTTGATATATCTTAATTTATTAACATTGTACCAGGCGTAAATTTATTTATATTAAATATATATAACAAAAACAATATCATAATTATGAAACTCTACTGTGTTATGAGAGCTCATTGAACTGATCAAGCCGTGAAGGTAATTTGTTAGCCGTAATTGAATTCACCCGAATTAAAGAATCTGTCCAAATCGAACACGCGCTTAAAAAACACTTGACAAATTATAATAAAACAGAAAATAACATTTCATTTTATAGGGCATGAGCTGCGCCAAAACGCTTGCCAGCCAAAACTCTTAACGCTTTTTGTGTTCTGCACACGCAGGCGCCGTCTTTTGTTGTTAACAAAACAAATTCCAGTTGTTGTTTTCAGTTTTGTTGTCGAAATTGGTAATAATAAAATCGAAGCTTTTGTTTTTATAGTGCGCGTGCGCGTTTTTGATTAATGTTTGCATTTTACTTTGCTTCGATTCCACCTGGGGAATGGCCACATAATTCCAACGCAATTTCGAGCATCGAAATCGATTTCAATCATACTAACAGAGTATTCAGCCTGACAAATGGGCCGAAAAGCGGCGACTGCGGCCGTAACGTTTTGCTGCGGCATCAATCAAAGCCTTTTGCCGCGCTAATAATGTAATTAAATATGTAGATGCGTAGACAAGAGCAACGACAACTACCTCAACAACGTGCAACGTACAGCGTGCAACGTGCAGCGTGCAACGTTCAACGAACAAGCGTAGCTGGGTGATAATCAGTAAATGATAAATGTTACAAAACATGTTGCGGCCAACATAAAGCATAACTGTCTGCATTAACTCGAGCTAAATGCGTCTGCGAGGCTCCTTTCGTGATGTTCCCTTACTTATGCCCTTACAGAGGGTCTATAAGAATTTACATGAAGCGTGAAACGCACAGGAAATGACTTTGTCGACATATGATCAGCCGAGTTGATATAGAATTTAGAAGGAATATTAAAGTTATTATATAGCTGCCATAGGAATAATGGCTGAAAAAAATCAAGTTTAGGCAACAGCCTTAATAACTTTCATGTTTTTCAAGATATTTTGACATTTTCTAGTTTCACTTTGCTGCCCACATCTATATTTCTCTATAGGCAGAATCGATCGAAAATATATTTAAAACTTTCACAAATCTACTCAAACAGCCGGCAAGACATTAGCTAGTTTGGCAAGGGCATTTTATTGTCGGTGTGCGGACAGACGTCCAGACGGTCGTTCCGTCTTGCTTTTTTTTACCGTCTGCCAGTCGGCTCGATTGCCACTTCCCGTTGTGGCAGCTCTCGCATTGTTCAAGGTGAAGTCAGCGCCTGCAACGAGATGGCAGTTAAGCACTTGTTAACATATTGTTGGCATTTGTTGGCTGCACTCTGTCTGCCCCACAGCTAGCCGGTGGTTGTAGATGTGGCGGCTAAGCAAGTTTGTTGCTTAAGTCTTTCGTTTTCATCGGTGCTTACAGTTATTGGTAGCTGTTGACGTATCGTTGTCAACATAATTGCCTCAACGTCGCTGCCAGCTCCGCACTTGATCATTTCTGCTGCTGTTGTTGTTTATTGCTCTCAGCCAAGAATATGCTAAATATGGTCAGCCTGTTGCGGAAACCGATCGACAGCTTTATGTGCAATTTGTCAGAGAAGGTAGTTCACAAAATTTGCATAGCGCCCGATGCACACGGGCATCTCCCTCATGTTGATTGATGCGTATTGACTTAAAAACACACACAAGCTCACACACAGAAACAGAGAGACTGATGCGGCAATGCGTTGATTTACCTACCGGTTCGAGTCAATGCTGTGAAACTGATATTTATGTAAATGTACTCGTCCATATGTATGTGTTATATAGCATAACACTAACACGTCTTTAATTTGACAGCTGTGGTTGAGTTTGAAGCTCGACGGGTTCTGCAAAAGCCGCTCGCTCACAGCTATTTTTAGTCGGCGCACTAACCTTGACTAAAAAAAACAACAACAAAATATAAAACACACTCTCTAAACTGCCAGCTGTAGCTGAGCAGTTCGATCGGTCTTCAATTCGGGCAGCTCTATTGACATCTAGACCCATTTATTTGTGCGAACGCCAGCTTAGCGTAGCTGTAAATTTATTTATTGTTCTTGTTTTTGTTTATTGGCCGCGACAAGTTGTCTGACTGAGGCTCGGGCACGTTGCTGCACTTGACCGGCAGACATGTGATGCCAGGGCCGTGGCACAGCAGCAGCAGCCGTAGGAGGAGGCGGCGGACTTACAGACAGACAGACAGACGTGCCGGCAGGAAGTGCAACTTGGAGTCGGTTGTTAAATGCTCTCACGTCTCGGGCAGCGCAATCAGCGCCCATCGCTTGCTGACCATTATTATAATTATTAAAAATTATTAAGCATGCGTAATTATTTAAATGAAATGCGGCTGCATAAAGCGACCACGCCCCTAGACAGTGCGCTGCAAGGACCAATATCAGCCAGTTGGTCGCTTTATACTTTTGGTTTTCCCAACTGCCTTAAAATATATATTGTGTATTATATATATGAAAGTCACGTACTCAGGTCGCTGCTACGACTCATTAACACCCTGCGGCAACATTTGCACTTCTTTGCATATACCCTGGAATAAGTCCACAATTGGGATTATAAATTAAAAGATTAGCCGCAACATGATATACTTGAGAGTGACTTTTGCTCACCAAAGAACAGAAAACCAATTTGTCTGCTTGTGCCACGCTGCTGACACACTTCACACCAATATATCGTGAGTCAGTGCCATGCGCCGAATAAAAAAATAAATTAACAAAAACAAAGTAGATAAAAAATTGGTTAATGGACAAATGTTGGATTTTTAATTGACGCCTTTGAGCAGCACGCGCCGCTTCGATTTTAAAATGTTTATTGTCTCCTAATGCATATATATATTTCTCGCTATTTTCTTTAATTATTTGTTTTTACCTTAAGACGTGTTCTATTTCAAACCGGTTGGCATTTACGCAAATTCAAAATTCGTGTCTAATTTCCAAATAATTGTTGACTGTACTTTTTTTTTTAAAAGACCCAAATAGATAATATGCCTATCCACGCACTTATATAAACTATTAAAAAAACAGCTGCCAATGTTAATTTTGAGAGTTCGTTAAAAGTTTGTGATATAAAATTTGAGCGCGACTTGAATGAAATTTCGACAAATTCGAACAGAAACCAAAAAAAAAAACCGGCTCCACCGAGAGTTGGCAGAAAGCATCATTAAGCCAAGTCGAAACGAAAAACTCGCAAGACGCACGCATAATAAAAACTTAATATTTTAAGCATTTCGATTTTCGATTCGAAACAAAATCCAAAAATAGAAATGATAGCATGTCCCCAATCGCACACAAATACTTATATAATATATACATATTCTAATATAATTTTATGCTAATTTCGACCTAATCATTTCAGCATCGGGCATCAGCACCGAGGAGAGATCAATCATCTTGCAGGAACACAATCGCCTAAGGCAGCTCGTTGCCACCGGACGCTATCCGGGCCAGCCGGGTGCCGAGAATATGCGGGAGATCGTCTGGGACGATGAGCTGGCAGCCCGCGCCCAGCAATGGGCAGACAATTGTCAGTTTCGACACGATCCGCATCGCACAATAAGTAAGTTATTTCTAAATATTTGCTGCCTGCAATCCATGTGGTGAAGTTCCTCTCCCTCCCCCCAAAACAAATACATAAAATAAATGATATGCCGCCAATCTGACAGCCGGCAGCTGGTTTTTGTGATTTGCATGTTTTCAGCTTGAATCGATGGTAAAGTATCATCAATATACATTCCGGGCACTTGGTCGACTGCATGCTAAAACACTAAAACTAACCCCAGTACATCCCTCATCTAGTTATGGCAATAGTATTATTGTAGTTCTAATAGTCTCTTAAGATACTTCTGGTATACTTATATATTTATGCCCTCCCTTTAATAGATCGTTTTACCATGGGCCAAAATCTGGCTGTTATATGGAGCACTGCACCGCTAGAAGCGGAAGATGGGGACTTTCCATCGCGCATTCAGAACTGGTTCAATGAGGTGCAAAAGTATTCCTTTGGCGATGCCTGGTCACCCAAGACTGGCCACTACTCACAGCTAGTTTGGGGTGAGACCAGCCTGGTGGGCTGCGGCTTTGCCGAGTACAAGGACAACATTAAGTTCAATAAGCTTTACGTGTGCAACTATGGACCTGGGTAAGCACGCACACACAACATAACTAAGGGGCAATCACTTAATATATTCTCTTCCCTTCCAATTTATGCAGTGGCAACGTTGTCGGCTACAATCCCTACGAGGTGGGCAAACCGTCGTGTGCTACATATGGCATGAAACCCTCGGCACGGTATCAGGGTCTGTGCGCCGCACCCGGCGCTTCACCGGTGTCTACAAATAGCGTCTACGGTGGCAACACAATTGAAACGTATGAGTACAGCTTCAGCTCAGCTAGTAGCAACAGCAACAGCAATAGCAACAGCAACAACAACAACAATAAGCCGACTAACAACATTAACAAGAGCCTATTAGCAAACAGCAAGAGCAACAACCGAATTCAAAATAACCCCAATCAACACTCCTACTCCTCCTCCTCCCAATTCCCCAAACAGGCAGCACCGGCGACGACGTCCAGTGGCAGCTCCTTTGGCACAAAGACACGTGGCGGCAGTCAGGCCTTTACCACGGAGAATAATCAGCAGCACTCCGGCAGGTATAAGCACAAGCTCGAGGCGTATCGGCCCAGCGCTGCGGAGTTTGAGAAGTCCGTACAGAAGCATACCATACTACGCACCTTTATAGAGCAGAATCCCAACGAGCAGCAGCAGCAGACGGTTGGGGCATTCGAGCAGCCTGCCAAGGATGCAGCGGATGCAGCCAGCGGCACCCCGAAGCCCAGTCGGGGTTGGAGCATTTTGACCTGGCGTGGTTAGATTTGTGAATTGGTCTTTCCCACTGCCAGCCGGCACTGCCATGCACCCAATATGCCGCAGAATGTATTAGCTCACCCGCCCAGTAATTACTACTATGTAGTGTCATTAGAACCATCTTCGATTCTGAATTTCCCAACTACCATCGCATAGCTACTCGCGTACTTGTTCTATATACATATATATAGCGAATAATAGGCTCTTATACTTATTTAAACATTCCCATAAACAGATTGCCATATGATGTAACATACATTGTTTTTTTAGCATTATGATTTGCTTGCTTTGCAATTTAATAACATATTTTTTAAATTATTTATATATATTGTATTATTGGATAACATCGAAAAGACCTCCATCGTTCAGTCAAGCAACTACCGAATGTTTGTATCAAATATTTGTAACAAAATTGCAATTTTTAAATTTTTGTTTTTAATCGGCGCCTAACAACAACTAGTTAGTTATATAATTGTGTTCAAACAAATAAAAACAGCAAGATGATATTTTAAAGGATGATATTTTTATTACGCAACAGTTCGTCGTGAACTGTAACTTAGAAAGTCAAAAATATAAATATATACAAATCAGAGATTCAAACTTGAAAACATATTTTTAGCATGCTTACATATTTGCGTGGTTGCACGTACACATTTGATCATCATGTAAACGTGAAAGCAACAAACAAATTAAAGCGCTTTATAAACTAATTTGATTATCTTGATTATTGTCATTTTTGCATAGTAAAATGTTTGCACATGCTGAAATCTTTATTACTTTAAGTCAACCTTAATCACGTGGACATTGTAAGATATTGGCTTAAAGAGTTTGGCTTGTAGTCAAAAGGAGTATTTCATATTTTTTGGTTTACACTTAACTAAATCTCAAAAACATATAGAATAGGAGTTTACTCACTTAAATCACGTAACTAAATCACAAACTTCATTGTGTAAACATACATTCCAAAGCTTTGTGAGAACTCATGTCGAGAGACTGCGCATGCGCGTGAGACAGAGAGAAGGAGAGAGGGCGAGAGAGAAAGAGAGAGAGAGAGAGCGACTAAAGAGAGAGCTCTCACTAAGCTAGGGCGTCTGCTGAATACTTGCTGAATATGCGGACAAAAATGAGAGAGCAAAAATGAGAGAAGGAGACGGCACTGATAAGAACTACTAAGCCGGAACCGGGGGACTTAAAGCTATGGTCTAGGAACTATTAATACGCCTATAGGCGGGAATAGAAAAGGAATAAAAAGTTAAGTTATATATATTCATACTCTATAAAGTCTCCAGAAAACCGGCTTTGATCACAAAAATCTAGGTTCTTTTCTTAGAACCATAAAATTAACTTTGAACTGAAGAAAAATTCCAAAAAACCACAGGTTTAATATAGAACGGGTTCTTTAAAAAAAACTTACAAAATTCATTAGAAAAATTAAATAATTTCAATTTATATAAAAAAGAAATAGAAAAAAAGGCCTAAATCAAAACCAATATGGTAAACCAGCCAGACCTCAAGGCGAAGCATAGCGACTGGCACATTGAGTATAGAGTGCAGCCTTGAGCACACTTTTTGTTGTTCACAGTGTTTTGTCTATGAAGCACACACAAAAGGCCAATCAAAGTTGCGATTAAGCCCGTACGTTATCTAAATACTTTTGGCCAAGCTTTATTTCCCGTATTTGTTGATGTTTTTGCTTTTGTTTTTGTTTTATTGTAATTGTGCAGTTTATCTGCGTGTTAGCTGTCCCCAATGTGGCAGACCTATTACACTCTTACATGCTCATAAATGGCTATAAATTTTGAGGGCATACACACACGTACACACACACACAGACAATGGGTGTCAATTTCATGTGTGACACGAAATTAAGATAGGCGAGCAATGCTGTCAACTGTTGTATCGGTATCATAGGACATATGACAGCAATAAAACATACAAAGGGTTGAGCTTTACGGCCTGTGCGAATATGGAAATGCTCTATATTGTGGAATTTGTTAATTTACACACATACACACACGCACACACCCCGCCAGTTTATTATGGTTACTTCTGTTGTCCGAATGCGAATGCACTTCATCATCTTGAGCAGTCACAGAGGCTGGCAGCGTGAAATTAACTGCCAGCAAGTCCTTCTTGGCAGGACAACTTTTATTTATACACGGCCAATGCCATACATTAACTTATGACGCGCACTGTGCCAGACAAAGTGTCCTTTGCTGTCACACCAAGTAAGACGGCGACGGGACGCGGATTGGAATGCCTCAGCGCCAGCCAGTAAATGTGCCGTGGCCGGAAAATGGGAAACTTTTCTTTTAATACAAATGTCAATTTGCTGCAGCTGTCGCATCCCAAAAATGCAATATTTGAGCGTATGCGTGAGCGGTTTTCCATTGTGAAGAAATAAAATTAAATAGCCTGGCGTAATTAAGCAGCCTCAAATGTTACTCGAGCTGCCAACTTGCGAAATCTCCGACAGACAAAAGGGCTGTAAAACCGCTGGCCCGCATTAACGGGGCTTATGAATATCAACGCATTAATTTCATTTCCCTTAATTTTCTTACCCTTTTGGGATTTTTATTTTTATACCAAGTAAAAAAGCGCACAAAGGGTGTTTTATTATATTTTCGAGTCACGGCTCGAACCAACTATCTGTGGTACGGATTCACTTGAGAACTTGAGGTTGCACATCCATGAGTCAAGATTCTTTTAATCGATTTTGCTGACTTACAGGATAATTTCTCATTTGCATTTTGATTCAGCTTGAACAGGGTATTTCATATTCCAGCAAATAAGCTTGTTATTTCCAGTAGCCCAAAGTCTCTGCCAAATGTCGCATTTACTTGTGACATTAAAGAATATCCTCATCTTACCAAATGGCCAAACCAAATGTTTCCTACCACAGAACCAAAGAAAGAGTTTTGCAAAGCTACAAAATTGAAGCAAAATTTGATTCTCTTTGGAGCAGTACATACTTTGCAGCATCCATGAAAAAAGCGTAGCATACTTTTAAGCATCACAATTAAATATTTAACATTGCAAAATGATCATTCCATTGCTACTATTTTCCATCCCATTTTCGTTGTGAGTGATAAGAGTATGGGATGAACCTGATTTTACAACTGGAGTATTTAATATCCATAATTTAAAATCCATCCATTAAAAAAGGGTATAAGGGAATATTGTATTTGTGCGTAATCCAAATGTAGTTAACAGGCAGAAGGAAGCATCTCCGACCCCAGAAAGTATATATATTCTTGATCAGCATCAATAGACGAGTCGATCTAGCCATGTCTGTCTGTCTGTCCGTTTGTCCGTCCGTATGTATGAACGCAAGGATCTCCGAACCTATAAGAGCTAGAGAAATTTTAGATGTAGGTGCTCCTAGTTCCCGCGCAGATCGAGTTTATTTCCGATAATCGATAACTTCTTCCGTTTCCAAACAATCGATAAAAATCGATATCGATATCCTGTTTTTTGGGCACTTTAGGTAAATAATAAGAGCTAAGGTCACCAAACTTGACATATAGCTTCTAAAATAAAATATAGTTAAGAATGTTAACCAAACAAATACAACTTTTATTAAAGTTCAAATTATTTACTTTGCTATTAAAGAAAAAGTTTACAAAAACCTAACCAAAAAAAACTTTGATTATACTATAAAGTATTTCCAATTACAAAAACGTATGGTTTCTGAAGTTCGAACCCCAGATCGATCGATGGCAAAAATAGAAAACTCAGTTTATTGGGACTGTGAGCCTGTATGCCGCAGTCGGTTGCACCCAACAGTAAAAATAAAAAATTGAAAATGTTTTGCATTTGCGAGAAATATAATAGGTGTGACTTATGGGACTTTTAACATATATCTTAAGTGCTTTATTTACCTGTGCGGCATAATGAGACACGCGATAAATGCATATTAGCTCTTAGGCCTGTGCGTATCTTAATTGTGGTTTTAAAGAATAAGGTTGCAGAGTCCGCTCAAAAAAGATATGGCAAGTGCTTATTAATTAGATTTACTTGGAAATTCCCGAGTGAAAGTCATCTATTTTTTTTTTTTATAAGATATTTATCTCGCATGTTCCTAGTACAATAAAAATAGTGTGCAAAGAACAAATAAACAAGTAAAAGTACTTTAGTTGGGTGTGCCCAACTAGTAGATACCCTAAGGCCAGCACCAAGCTACCTTCACAAATACTCAAGATGTGCTTCTTCTTCCTCAGTGCTACACTATGAGGATTCCATTCTAAATGTGCGGAAGAAGCAAAGTGCAAGTTGCATTTCTTCTAATGTTATGTGTGAAAGGGAGAACGTATCTTATAAGCCTTGAGGCTGTCGAGATCTATGTTTGAAAAAAGACTTAGTTTTTTCCAAGCAATCATCTAGTACTTATTATTTCCGAGTGGCTGTTGAGCAAGAATGAGCTTTATGAACTATTCTTCTGCCTGTTACATACACTTGGGCAATAACTAATCTACCCCCTTGAACTCATTGCAAATGGGTAAGCAAGTTATCTTTAATGATTGTGTGAGTTGAAAGTAAGATTCTGGAGAATTACGTAAGCAGCTGAGATTTTTTTGGCTCGTAGATAGCAGGTGAGATATAAAATGTGCCTGTTTGGCCTCATCGGAATTCATTCAATGAAAATCTTGTAATCAAGCTTCAGTATGTTTGCAACTCCACTGCGCCAACTGAGCAGCCTGAAGCGTTCCGGCATAGCGGGCCAAGAGCAAGCGCAACTGTACGAGATTACCAACAAGGGATATGGCAAGGATGCAGTGAAAGTGATGCATATCAATCGCAAGGGTCCGGTGCACAGCATTCAGGAATTGGAGGTGGGCACACACCTGAAGCTCTACAGCAACAAGGACTATATGCTGGGCAACAACTCGGATGTTGTGGCGACCGATTCGCAAAAGAACACCGTATATCTGCTAGCCAAGAAACACGGCATCGAGAGTCCCGAAAAGTTTGCACTGATATTAGCTAAGCATTTTCTGAGCACATATGCGCACGTGGAAGAGGTACATGTCCATGTAGAAGCGTATCCTTGGCAGCGCATGACCCAGGATGTTTCCGATAATATCGGCAAAGGGTACTGCGAGAACAACTGTAATTCCAGATCGAATGGCAATTGTCAGCTGCACAACCACGCCTTTATCTTCACACCCACGGCGCAGCATTACTGCGACGTGATCCTGACGCGTCAAGGTAGGCACATATATGGTATGAGAGATGCACTTCCTAACAAGTCGTCTGTTTCCAGATCCCAAGCAGACTGTCATCAGTGGCATCAAAGGACTGCGCGTTCTGAAGACGACACAATCATCATTTGTGAACTTTGTTGACGATGAGTTCCGCACGCTGGCGGATCAGTATGATCGCATCTTTAGCACCGTTGTGGAGTGCTCCTGGGAGTACTCGGATACGGAGTCGGTCAACTTTTTGCACGCCTGGGAGACTGTCAAGGATATAGTGCTTCGCAACTTTGCCGGTGATCCAAGTGTGGGCATCCCCTCGCCCTCAGTGCAGCACACACTGTATCTCAGTGAGAAACAGGTTCTGGACGTATTGCCACAGGTGTCCGTCGTCTCAATGACAATGCCCAATAAGCACTATTTCAATTTCGATACAAAACCATTTCAACAATTGGTGCCAGGGGAGAACAATGAGGTCTTCATACCGACCGACAAGCCACATGGCACCATCTATGCTCAACTCTCACGTAAAAGTCTCAAAAGCCATCTCTAATATTGAGCGATATATGCGTGATGCTCTTAGATTTTTCGCTGGATGCTGAGATATCCTGGGATAGCTACATAGATCCTCATAATATTATAGTTGCAATAGACACAAATCAATAAATTTATATTTTAAATTATGTTTTAAAATTTGGATAACTTTTTTTTTCGGTATTAAAATTCTTTTAGTTCACTTGCTTAGCAACTTTTATCAGCGTAATTTTTGGTTAATGATATTTATGATATTTAAATATTTATTGTATATGTTTATGTACATGTTAAATTTGCTTAATTAACGAAGCGTTTGGTCAGGTCTATTGGATATGTTTTTTTTCAGGTCTCCTTCTTCTTGACCTCCTTACCAGGTTCCTTGCCATAGCGTCCTGGGTGATTGCGGAGCTTAAACAGTTAACTGCTTATTGGTGGAAAACGTCTCCTACCATAGGAACCTTAAAGTCCTTTGCGATGTCTCGTGTGCGAATATATCATTCAGCTCCAGAGATTTTTCGAAAGGTCTTGGCCTGGATGATGCGAAGTTTTTCAAGGTGCGTCTTTGCGACAATTCTGATAACATAAAAAATAAAAAGCTGAAATCTTTTTTAATTTACTTTTTGTTTAACTTTAAATTAAATTCCAACAAACTATTTTTATTAACTTAGCTTACAAAAACAATAAGCTTCACTTTGAAATTAATTGCAAATAAATTTTTGTTGGACTTTCCGCATTTTTTGATGAGTAACAAAAGAACTCCAAATGCACTTTTTCAATATAAAATTCTAATTTTAAAAGCTCAGCTTTTTGGATGATAATTCAGTGATTGTTATTTGAGGTCAATAAAGCCGCTTTACCCTGGGAAATCATAAAAGCTGAATACCATGCTAATCAATTTATATGTATATGCACTTGCTTCAAAATAGAAATCATTGTAATGAAAGAATATAGACAAATTAAAAAAAAGAAGAGATATATATAAATACTATGTATTTATATGCATAGAAGCAATTGAAGGCAAAGTATATATTGAAAAAGTTTTTCAATTTCAGTAAAGCTTTTATTTAACATCAAAAGATATCACACACACACACACGCAGAGACCAACCACACACACACACATATACCACACACTTGCAGCCAATGCAAAACTATGTATATTGTTCTGAAAGAGTAGTCCCCACACACTCACACTCACACTCACACACACACACCAAATTAGAAATAGAAAACCAGCAACAAAACGAAAACTGAAGCAATAAGCGAAAATGAAATGAAAAATCATGAATGGCCAACAAGCTGAGGAAGGACTGCAGTGTAAGTGAGGGGGGTGGTAGGGCAGCTGGCCTGGTGCCGGGTTACAGCGATATCAAACCGAAAAAAAAAAAAACATTTTGCGAGCATTACGAGTATTGGTAGCATTCAGGCAAGACCGGAGTTTTGCACGCCCAACGCGGTTGGCCGTGAAATGGAAAGCGCAGGGCAGCCATAAGCTGAAAATTACCAAAACCAAGCGCTGCTTTATAGAATGGACAAGTACCCCGATGCGCCACCTCCAACCCTCAGCCATAAGCCCTGCCAATTCCAGATAAAAATCGAAATATCAAGAGTTTTGCAGACGAAGCGTTGGATGCGAATTTAAAAGTGAACTGTTTTATTTATGTAAGGTCCGGGTTTCTATTTAAAATCATATCCTATGGAGGAGTGCGCGTATCTTTTATTGAAATATTTAAGATTTGGCAAATAGAAAACATTTACTTGCATTGCATTGCTATTCGATACTTTTTTTCCCAGTCATAAATCAAAATCAACTTTAAAGTTTTTTAAAAACTCTTTAGTTCAGTTATAAGCTTGATGTTTATAAACGAACGAATAATCATATTACTCAGCATGCGTCTTAAATAAATAAAAACAGATAAGCAATTAAAAAGTATTTTATTGTTTTTGAATGCTTGATAAGCAGATGCCCTATACAATTTTGCATAGTGACATGCCAAAAAGAAGATATATTAAAATAATCTTCTCGGTCGCAACCCCACCTATCGGTTTCATTTGTCAATCTGAACCATCAAAGAATCTTATTTGGTCAGCAATGAATATGAACAGCGTTAGAGTCGGGCATGCCCATCTGTTGCCCTAACCCATACCACTGATAAAAAATCGGCATGCACTTGAATCGGTATCTATATGAGACAAGAGATAACTTCCAAATTAGTAGCGTCTTTGTACATTGTCGTGTTTGGTTAAGTTTTGTATTCCGAGGATTTGTACTGAGTAAAACGAGCAGCAACTGATAAACGCTAATGGATTTATTTCAACTAGTCGTGTAACACTTAGTATTTCACCTAGTTTAGGTAGACTTCTATAAAAATATCTGGAAATCTTGTAAGCATCTTAGATTAGTTTACTCTAAGATCATATTCGAGCTAAAAATAGAGCCAAACGTTAGCTGTAGTCGTTTTTTTCTACCTTTTTTCAGTAAACCTTACGCTGCAAATTTTCACATAAATCTTTTTGTGGACTGCTTTTGAGTGTGGCCTTAATACAAACACACACATGTATTTTAGTGTGTGTGACCTGTAATACTTGGACCCAACACAAATCATATTAAAATGCAAATGTGTAGCTCACATTTCTACTTCGATCTCGAGCTGAAACTCACACATAAAAGCGAACAGTAAATTTTTAAAATTCAACTTCATGTCCCAGAAAATTGCACAATAAGCCAAAAGCTACCCTTGGCTAGGAGTAGTCCGTAACAGGCAGTAGGCGGCTGGCGGCGGGCAACGCGCGGCGTTTTTGGGCAACCACCTGCCACCCACTGCCAGTTTCAATTGAAACGGTTGTGCAAAATACATACATTTACGTATATTTGAAATTCATCGTCAAATTTAGATCATTTGGGCGGCCCAGGAAGTGCTGAGCCAATCAGCAGAGCAATCAACACTATTATTGTATCTAATCAAAGCTCAACCACAGAAATTGTAACTGTAGATTAGCACGGTCAGTTGTGCCCTGCACTCCCCTCAACTCAATTGTGTATCCAAAACCCAAAAGCAGCATCAAACGGACAACCACGTAATCGCATGTCTCGTGCGCTCATCAATGGATTTCGATTGGTATTGGGGATTGTGTTGCTGAATTGGGCCTTAAGCAGGTTCCTTGAATGTCACATATAAAGTTTCTTATTTAATGTAAGAATATAGTTCTGAATAAAGTTAGAGTCAATAATAAGGTTAAACAGCAACTATTATTTTAAAATGTAGAATATTTTATGTAAACTGCGAGAGGGGAAAATTCATAATTGAAACATTTTTTTTTAACTATCTACGGGCTGGTTCAGTTAGCAGTCAATTTTCAAGACCAAACAACCATTTGCTCTTAGCCAAGAGCCGCTCTCTTGCTTTTTAATCCTTGTCTTCCTTTCACTTTACGAGAAAATGCAATTAAAATAAAATATGTAACGGCTCGGTGCAGCCCGAAGAACAGTTTTATACTGTCGGCGCTCGTTTACTGATTGTTTTGTAGGTGTTGTTACTTTAAAAATACATTTTTATATTTATAGAAATATTTTGTTAAGCAAATTAACATGTAGTTTCTTCATCAGCATCAAGAGTCAAGTGTCCGTTGTTATGCCAGTTTTCATTAGAACTATTTTTTTTTATTCAGCTAGTTCGTATAAGCATTACTGTATTATTTTGTTTTTTTACAGAAAAGAAGAAGAAGTAAGGCATTTTTATTAAACAAATTTTTCAATTAATCTTTAAGCAAGCTTTTTCCTACAGGATTCTTATGAGAAATAACGTATTAATACGTCGACAATATGGGTTTCGTATGAAAACTTTAATCAATAATAAAATGCTCAACAAAATAATTAATGATAAAATAATTAAGACATTAAAACATATAATAAATAACGAAATAAAATTATGAATTGCCTGCTAGGATATTTGATCTTTGATCTGCCGATGACATATATTCTCTCTTATTTTATCCAGTTTTAATTGAAACATTTTTCTAACAACTTCATACTTTGAATAAATCAATTATTTAAGGTCAGATAATTTGCCTAAAAACAAGCTTAGTATAAATATAAGCCCATGTAAGTGCACACTTATTGTTTCAAAGGTTCAAACATTTATTATTCAATATAATTATTCATTTTAATTATTTGCTGCTCTGATGCTGGCAGCTGCTTAAACAGTATGCTCAGTATGTTTGCAACTCCACTGCGCCAACTGAGCAGCCTGAAGCGTTCCGGCATAGCGGGCCAAGAGCAAGCGCAACTGTACGAGATTACCAACAAGGGATATGGCAAGGATGCAGTGAAAGTGATGCATATCAATCGCAAGGGTCCGGTGCACAGCATTCAGGAATTGGAGGTGGGCACACACCTGAAGCTCTACAGCAACAAGGACTATATGCTGGGCAACAACTCGGATGTTGTGGCGACCGATTCGCAAAAGAACACCGTATATCTGCTAGCCAAGAAACACGGCATCGAGAGTCCCGAAAAGTTTGCACTGATATTAGCTAAGCATTTTCTGAGCACATATGCGCACGTGGAAGAGGTACATGTCCATGTAGAAGCGTATCCTTGGCAGCGCATGACCCAGGATGTTTCCGATAATATCGGCAAAGGGTACTGCGAGAACAACTGTAATTCCAGATCGAATGGCAATTGTCAGCTGCACAACCACGCCTTTATCTTCACACCCACGGCGCAGCATTACTGCGACGTGATCCTGACGCGTCAAGGTAGGCACATATATGGTATGAGAGATGCACTTCCTAACAAGTCGTCTGTTTCCAGATCCCAAGCAGACTGTCATCAGTGGCATCAAAGGACTGCGCGTTCTGAAGACGACACAATCATCATTTGTGAACTTTGTTGACGATGAGTTCCGCACGCTGGCGGATCAGTATGATCGCATCTTTAGCACCGTTGTGGAGTGCTCCTGGGAGTACTCGGATACGGAGTCGGTCAACTTTTTGCACGCCTGGGAGACTGTCAAGGATATAGTGCTTCGCAACTTTGCCGGTGATCCAAGTGTGGGCATCCCCTCGCCCTCAGTGCAGCACACACTGTATCTCAGTGAGAAACAGGTTCTGGACGTATTGCCACAGGTGTCCGTCGTCTCAATGACAATGCCCAATAAGCACTATTTCAATTTCGATACAAAACCATTTCAACAATTGGTGCCAGGGGAGAACAATGAGGTCTTCATACCGACCGACAAGCCACATGGCACCATCTATGCTCAACTCTCACGTAAAAGTCTCAAAAGCCATCTCTAATATTGAGCGATATATGCGTGATGCTCTTAGATTTTTCGCTGGATGCTGAGATATCCTGGGATAGCTACATAGATCCTCATAATATTATAGTTGCAATAGACACAAATCAATAAATTTATATTTTAAATTATGTTTTAAAATTTGGATAACTTTTTTTTTCGGTATTAAAATTCTTTTAGTTCACTTGCTTAGCAACTTTTATCAGCGTAATTTTTGGTTAATGATATTTATGATATTTAAATATTTATTGTATATGTTTATGTACATGTTAAATTTGCTTAATTAACGAAGCGTTTGGTCAGGTCTATTGGATATGTTTTTTTTCAGGTCTCCTTCTTCTTGACCTCCTTACCAGGTTCCTTGCCATAGCGTCCTGGGTGATTGCGGAGCTTAAACAGTTAACTGCTTATTGGTGGAAAACGTCTCCTACCATAGGAACCTTAAAGTCCTTTGCGATGTCTCGTGTGCGAATATATCATTCAGCTCCAGAGATTTTTCGAAAGGTCTTGGCCTGGATGATGCGAAGTTTTTCAAGGTGCGTCTTTGCGACAATTCTGATAACATAAAAAATAAAAAGCTGAAATCTTTTTTAATTTACTTTTTGTTTAACTTTAAATTAAATTCCAACAAACTATTTTTATTAACTTAGCTTACAAAAACAATAAGCTTCACTTTGAAATTAATTGCAAATAAATTTTTGTTGGACTTTCCGCATTTTTTGATGAGTAACAAAAGAACTCCAAATGCACTTTTTCAATATAAAATTCTAATTTTAAAAGCTCAGCTTTTTGGATGATAATTCAGTGATTGTTATTTGAGGTCAATAAAGCCGCTTTACCCTGGGAAATCATAAAAGCTGAATACCATGCTAATCAATTTATATGTATATGCACTTGCTTCAAAATAGAAATCATTGTAATGAAAGAATATAGACAAATTAAAAAAAAGAAGAGATATATATAAATACTATGTATTTATATGCATAGAAGCAATTGAAGGCAAAGTATATATTGAAAAAGTTTTTCAATTTCAGTAAAGCTTTTATTTAACATCAAAAGATATCACACACACACACACGCAGAGACCAACCACACACACACACATATACCACACACTTGCAGCCAATGCAAAACTATGTATATTGTTCTGAAAGAGTAGTCCCCACACACTCACACTCACACTCACACACACACACCAAATTAGAAATAGAAAACCAGCAACAAAACGAAAACTGAAGCAATAAGCGAAAATGAAATGAAAAATCATGAATGGCCAACAAGCTGAGGAAGGACTGCAGTGTAAGTGAGGGGGGTGGTAGGGCAGCTGGCCTGGTGCCGGGTTACAGCGATATCAAACCGAAAAAAAAAAAAAACATTTTGCGAGCATTACGAGTATTGGTAGCATTCAGGCAAGACCGGAGTTTTGCACGCCCAACGCGGTTGGCCGTGAAATGGAAAGCGCAGGGCAGCCATAAGCTGAAAATTACCAAAACCAAGCGCTGCTTTATAGAATGGACAAGTACCCCGATGCGCCACCTCCAACCCTCAGCCATAAGCCCTGCCAATTCCAGATAAAAATCGAAATATCAAGAGTTTTGCAGACGAAGCGTTGGATGCGAATTTAAAAGTGAACTGTTTTATTTATGTAAGGTCCGGGTTTCTATTTAAAATCATATCCTATGGAGGAGTGCGCGTATCTTTTATTGAAATATTTAAGATTTGGCAAATAGAAAACATTTACTTGCATTGCATTGCTATTCGATACTTTTTTTCCCAGTCATAAATCAAAATCAACTTTAAAGTTTTTTAAAAACTCTTTAGTTCAGTTATAAGCTTGATGTTTATAAACGAACGAATAATCATATTACTCAGCATGCGTCTTAAATAAATAAAAACAGATAAGCAATTAAAAAGTATTTTATTGTTTTTGAATGCTTGATAAGCAGATGCCCTATACAATTTTGCATAGTGACATGCCAAAAAGAAGATATATTAAAATAATCTTCTCGGTCGCAACCCCACCTATCGGTTTCATTTGTCAATCTGAACCATCAAAGAATCTTATTTGGTCAGCAATGAATATGAACAGCGTTAGAGTCGGGCATGCCCATCTGTTGCCCTAACCCATACCACTGATAAAAAATCGGCATGCACTTGAATCGGTATCTATATGAGACAAGAGATAACTTCCAAATTAGTAGCGTCTTTGTACATTGTCGTGTTTGGTTAAGTTTTGTATTCCGAGGATTTGTACTGAGTAAAACGAGCAGCAACTGATAAACGCTAATGGATTTATTTCAACTAGTCGTGTAACACTTAGTATTTCACCTAGTTTAGGTAGACTTCTATAAAAATATCTGGAAATCTTGTAAGCATCTTAGATTAGTTTACTCTAAGATCATATTCGAGCTAAAAATAGAGCCAAACGTTAGCTGTAGTCGTTTTTTTCTACCTTTTTTCAGTAAACCTTACGCTGCAAATTTTCACATAAATCTTTTTGTGGACTGCTTTTGAGTGTGGCCTTAATACAAACACACACATGTATTTTAGTGTGTGTGACCTGTAATACTTGGACCCAACACAAATCATATTAAAATGCAAATGTGTAGCTCACATTTCTACTTCGATCTCGAGCTGAAACTCACACATAAAAGCGAACAGTAAATTTTTAAAATTCAACTTCATGTCCCAGAAAATTGCACAATAAGCCAAAAGCTACCCTTGGCTAGGAGTAGTCCGTAACAGGCAGTAGGCGGCTGGCGGCGGGCAACGCGCGGCGTTTTTGGGCAACCACCTGCCACCCACTGCCAGTTTCAATTGAAACGGTTGTGCAAAATACATACATTTACGTATATTTGAAATTCATCGTCAAATTTAGATCATTTGGGCGGCCCAGGAAGTGCTGAGCCAATCAGCAGAGCAATCAACACTATTATTGTATCTAATCAAAGCTCAACCACAGAAATTGTAACTGTAGATTAGCACGGTCAGTTGTGCCCTGCACTCCCCTCAACTCAATTGTGTATCCAAAACCCAAAAGCAGCATCAAACGGACAACCACGTAATCGCATGTCTCGTGCGCTCATCAATGGATTTCGATTGGTATTGGGGATTGTGTTGCTGAATTGGGCCTTAAGCAGGTTCCTTGAATGTCACATATAAAGTTTCTTATTTAATGTAAGAATATAGTTCTGAATAAAGTTAGAGTCAATAATAAGGTTAAACAGCAACTATTATTTTAAAATGTAGAATATTTTATGTAAACTGCGAGAGGGGAAAATTCATAATTGAAACATTTTTTTTTAACTATCTACGGGCTGGTTCAGTTAGCAGTCAATTTTCAAGACCAAACAACCATTTGCTCTTAGCCAAGAGCCGCTCTCTTGCTTTTTAATCCTTGTCTTCCTTTCACTTTACGAGAAAATGCAATTAAAATAAAATATGTAACGGCTCGGTGCAGCCCGAAGAACAGTTTTATACTGTCGGCGCTCGTTTACTGATTGTTTTGTAGGTGTTGTTACTTTAAAAATACATTTTTATATTTATAGAAATATTTTGTTAAGCAAATTAACATGTAGTTTCTTCATCAGCATCAAGAGTCAAGTGTCCGTTGTTATGCCAGTTTTCATTAGAACTATTTTTTTTTATTCAGCTAGTTCGTATAAGCATTACTGTATTATTTTGTTTTTTTACAGAAAAGAAGAAGAAGTAAGGCATTTTTATTAAACAAATTTTTCAATTAATCTTTAAGCAAGCTTTTTCCTACAGGATTCTTATGAGAAATAACGTATTAATACGTCGACAATATGGGTTTCGTATGAAAACTTTAATCAATAATAAAATGCTCAACAAAATAATTAATGATAAAATAATTAAGACATTAAAACATATAATAAATAACGAAATAAAATTATGAATTGCCTGCTAGGATATTTGATCTTTGATCTGCCGATGACATATATTCTCTCTTATTTTATCCAGTTTTAATTGAAACATTTTTCTAACAACTTCATACTTTGAATAAATCAATTATTTAAGGTCAGATAATTTGCCTAAAAACAAGCTTAGTATAAATATAAGCCCATGTAAGTGCACACTTATTGTTTCAAAGGTTCAAACATTTATTATTCAATATAATTATTCATTTTAATTATTTGCTGCTCTGATGCTGGCAGCTGCTTAAACATATTTTAGCAAATTGAAAACTTGCTAAACTGTAAACAATTGAGTTTCAATTGAGAAGCTAAACGCTCGAATTGTCGTTGTTGCAATTGTTGTTGTTGATGTGATTTGCTGGCCGCAAGTCTGCAGCGGAAGTTGCCATTGCTGCAACAAGAGGCAACAATTCAGCCCCAGACAAACCAAAACTTTTGTGGCTCTCATTACGCTTGTGTGTGTCTGTGTGTGTGTGTGTGCGTGTGTGCGTGTGTGTGTGTGTGCACACAATTGCTAAAGTGACGCAAGTGCGACTGCCATTCTTCTGGCCCTTATTGTTGCAACTGTTGTTGCATGTGCATTGGCGTAATTAATTTGAAACGGCGACAAAGCGGATGCCCCTCTCGTCCGCAAAACCGTACCGCCCCGAACCGCCCCCGGTCACGCCCACTGCCGATATGCTAATTGTGCTCATCCGCACTTACTTCCGGTAAATGTTGATGCATTCATCTGCCTCAATGAACATTGATGGACCTGTCAACATACAAGTTTATAAAGTTAATAATTTAGCAACATTTATTTATATATTATTTAAATATTGCGCAGTCAAAATGTAAATTTTTTATGAGGCAAGCAACTTTATTGCTTTTAATATTTGCATTATTTCTCAATTTGCTGTGCAAATTTTTATATTGCAATCATTTCGTGCAGCTGCCGCACACACAAGCGCCAACATACACACACACGCACATACACCCATACACATATACCACACACACACGCACCCACACAAACATACACCCCACAGCAATTGTTGTCACTTTCGAACGGCAGCTGCTTAAAATTCAATAAAAGAAAAGCGAGTGCCGCATGTAAATTGCGCCCAATAAAAGCCTTATTTAGGTACACAACATGTTGACAATATTATTTATACATGCATACTCGAACACGCACACATGTACATATACATATATGTTAAAAATTATTGTTTTTACCTCAGGGCCCTGGCAAAGGTTTTATTTTTAAGAAACATTCTTTGGATTTTGCTTTTACTTTACGGGCCTATGAAATTTATTTTAAATTTATTTATTTTATTTAACATTTTTATTAACATTTCTTTAATAGTTTTAATTCGTTTAATATTTGTATAATTAATAAACACATTTTTGTAGTTTTACCGATACGTTAGCAATTTTTATTGCTTTAAATCCTATTTGTCTTATTTAAAAGTAAAAATCAAAATGTAATATATGCGAAAAATTAATTTATGAATACTACTTAGTTTTAAAGTTTTTGTTAACGTAATCGCAAATTTTCGTTGCCAAAACCTAATTTTGTTTAAAATTTAAAAATATATAATTTTTAGAGAATAATAAATGTTAATCAAAAATTAAATTTCCTATTTTTAAGTGCTTAAAAGTGTGTGCGCAGTTTCCTTTGACGCACGTAACTCTGTGTATATATGATTTGTCATTCAGCTCGCGTTTAATACATCAACATTTACAGCTGAAATAAGACAAAGGAAACCCTTACCCATCCACACACACCCTCACACACACAACTACTCACAGCCACTCACACTCTTACACTCGTTAGCCTTGTCAATTGTCACTGTTGCGCGTTGACTTTAAAATGTATTCTTTTGAAAGAACTGGGGTCCTACAGGAGGGTTCCGGACAACAGCTGCTACCCACGAGAAGTGCTTTCAAGCTTTACGCACTAATGAAAAAGTTTTTATTGCCGCCGCACACATGCCTGAACTTTGAAATTGTGAATTGCGCAACTACAATATGGTATGGTATGGTATGGGACAGGTTCTGGTCGCATAATAAATGAACTGCTAAGAGGCGTGGCCAAGCAGCAGATGCCTCTAGAGATTGATGACAATCCGTCCAGAGACAAGAGCCGACCAAGGCTTTCACATCTAATTAAAAACACAAGAGCTCCTCAATTCAACCAGCAAGCGGTGTCGGTTCCGACCCCAAGGAACCACAAACGACGCCCATTACTCATACGTTATAAACACATTAAAGCTGCCAGGCAGCACACACACACAGGCTTACATACCCACACCCACGTGCACATAAACATATATGTGAGTAGGAATAAAATCTAAACAATAATTACACATGCGAACCGCATCGGGCCGAGTAACCTCAGTGCAGTATTGCCCCTTGTCAGACACATGTTCTGACGATAGCTCCCTGGAGAGGGCAACTGCGGGATTCGAGTCCATCGAAAGCCAGCAGCTGAGGCGGCGGCTGGCCATAAACGTAAGTGAATTAACCATTCAACTAACATTATGGCCATTAAATCATTTTTGCCAGCGCCGCATGCGACGCGTCGGACCCGGCAAAACGCAAGCAACCCCTGAACAGTGGGCGTATGGCACGCATTTACTTTTGGGGCGCAACCGCACTAAAAAGAACATGTGAACTAATTTGTTGCGCCTAGCCCCACTCTCCCAAGCCGTCCCTCCTCTACACCGCCCTGCATGTATTTTGCAATTGAAATTCAACTAGAGGGTGTATGTGTAGGGTGTGTTGCGAGCGCTTCAGGAAAAAAGTGTTTACAGCATTGCAATTAATGGCGCAGTGCACGCAATGTCCGCCGCCCCACCCCAAATACCTCGTGCGGGGTGTGGCGCCACACAACACCACAAGGCATTTGGCTGCATCAGCTTAGCCAGGCTGACAAGAAATAGCACAGCGTGCGCTATCTATGAGATGCAGCATGGCTTTGAATATGCCATTGTTCAACAATATTCATATGATTGAAATTTTAATTATTTTCAAATTAAACGCAATTTGAATAATCTTAGAAAGTTAACATTGCACTTGACATATTTACGCAAAATATAAAACATGAAATAAAACTAAGATGCAGAAAATTATATTTAACATTAACAGGGAAAAAGAGTTAAAAGAAAATAACTAAGAAGTTTGCATTAAAAGTCTCTTAAACAAATTATGCAAAATTAAATTGTAATGCCAATTGTATTAATGTATTATTAAAATATAAGTATTAAAATAAAATTAAGTTATACCGCGAAAGCCCTGACATATTAAAATACTGTCATATCAAATAGTTAAACCTCATTTAACAAACACCTAAGGGAATGCCTATTTAGGGAAATAGCTTCTACACGAGCATCCCTGCTGCATACTTTAAATCTTATAGATACTATAAACTCCTCCTTTCTGCACATTACTGTGCGCTCACATATTTATTTTTATGTAAAAAAGGTGAAGTGAAATAAATTTGTTAACGAGCAGCGAACAAAATGAGCCGTAAAGCAATCAATTTGCCATGTGTTTTCATCCCAACTCATCTGAGCAAACGTATTCGTAAATGCAAATGTATTTATACAGCAGCAAATAATCTAGATATATCAAAATTGCAGACAGGTACTGGTGCAGGCAGTGTAACAGACAGGCAGACCGGGCTGGTAGACAGACACAGATTTTAACAGATTTATTTTCATTTTTACATTTTAAGATTTGCAGATTTGCGATTCACGCGTGTGCCCGAGCCCGAGAGTAAATAACATTTTTGGAGGCACTGTTCAAATGTTGCTTTTGATAAATATGATAAATAATTGTAAATATTTGTTGTTGTGCGCACGTATGACACAGTAAATACGTAGCCCACACAGTGTCATTATATGACTAAATAAATAATACAGCTCACACACACACACATGCAATCGCACACACACGAAACGTGCTGCTGTCAACGTTTGTAATTTTTAATGGCAACTTCAATAAATTACAGCACAAACTTTGGACACAATCTACGAGGTAAACAAGACAAGCAAACGGCTCAAGTTGCGAACGAATATTTATGATGATCAATATAACAATAACATAAAATTATGGTAGTAAATAAAGGGGTAAATTAAAAATGAAGGTAACCAAATTAAAAGCAATATTAATGTTTGCATAAGTCAAAATTCAATTAAAAACAAGTTGCGTCCCAATTAACGAACTCAACCCCATTGAACCTTACCACCGCCCCATTCTTCACAACTCTATCAAGAATTAAGTGGGATAACGACAAAATTTTGCAAAACATCGGCGGAGCTATGTCGTCGTTAGAGCGTCATAATATCGCCATGAACAACGGCGGAGCTATGTCATTTTCTAGCCGCATACCTTTTAGTTGAAAAAAATTAAATTAAAATAACATCGATTACACAGAGCTCATCGTACGATACAATCGCAAATGCAATTCTAATTTTAAAGGGGTCATAATATAATAATAAGTGTATTCGAATTAATGATAATAATAATACTATAATTATAGCGATTGCATTTTAAAGCACTCTAAATATTATAAATATATAAAGAAAACATGTTAATAATTATATATAATATATAACTATCTGCTGAGCTATTACAATATACCCAACTCTGTCTAATATTAAAAAAAAAAGAGTATCAATTACCATGTCTGAATATGAAGCCTAATTTATTGACAGGCGCCGGACCCAAAGCAGGGTTACTCGAACGAATCCAAAAGATAAATTTAAAAAAAATAATACCCATAAAAACCGTGAACATTGCGAGCAAGGAAAAGTAGAGTGGCAGCGGGAGGCCGAGATTGGGCATCTATAAAAACATTCCCCGTTGGCTTGACTCGAAATTGTCTGAAAATTAGTTCGAAGGGTGCATAAAATTATGGAAATGAAAATGTGAAGATGGGTGGGCGTAGTACTGGCATTACAGCATATGTTATCAATAACAAGTAGTATCGATAGCAAATGCCAGTTGAGAATTTAATTGATTTTATTGGACTTTAATGGGAAGTGCTTGAAGGCATGCGCCACGGGTCGTATGCGTGATGTGAAGCGGAAATATGAAAGGTACGAATATCGATGGGTAAAAAATCATATCTGAATTCAGACAACATTTCATAACATGTGCAGAGGGTAAGATACTTTCGTCACGAGTATTTTGATGTATAGAAAAAGACAGATCCTAACCTAGCAGGTGTTACCAGGTAACTATGTCACATAGGAAATGATTGGAGAAAGATATCACTTAAAATATAGCAGACATTTCTGCATGAGTATTTAATCTGTGAAGAGCTGAAAAAAATTTTCACTCTCTTATCTTTTTTCAGCTGGTTTCTATTCCCATGAACGGAATATATCCATAAGGACTTGGCTGTCAGTTTGTAATAGATAGAATAACTTTGCTGTTTCTAAATTCGAGGGCCTGGGTATTTCCAACAGGTGCAACGCGTTCAACGTTGTTTTCAATTGCCATTACCTTTGCTGCTCTTGGTAGCCACAACACTTGAAGAGAGAAGTTTGTCATCAATGATAAAAAAGTTCAATGGACCAGAATGTACATATATTGCATATATACATATACAACTTCACGTTATGCGAGCTGTTTATTAACAATGTTTACTTTCAATCTGGGACAAGTAGTTCGTGTAAAACTTGGAACTTAGTTAATGCTCTTTACCTGCGAGTTGATCTATGCAACTGGGCTCAAGGGTCACACCAGCCACGCTCAGGCTAAGTTCTTGGTTTAGTTGTTAGTTTGTTTACAAGCCGGCAACTGTCTTGGCTTGCAAACAGCAAATTCCAGTTGAGAGTCAAAGCATTTGGCAAATTTGGCAAAGTTTGCTTCAGTTAACATGAGTATCATAGACATTTGCGCTTAACGGCCATTTCAGATGCCGTTCATATGTTAATGTATGTGCATTAGGTTAGAAAGGTGGAGCCTCTTTAGTTGCCTCTAATTAAAAGCCATGCAAACACACGCTTAAACCCATACACACACACACACACGCACCCACCTCTCCTCAGGCTGCATGACGTACAATTTAACACTGTCACGCATCGCTTCGTGTGGGCTTTTGTATTCCAGCCTTTTTGGCCAAAAGGTAAGGCTAATCACTGAGGGTTTCGAGCATTCGGTTAACGAATGTGGGCCATCACACACTTGGCAAGTTTTCGCCCCCCCAGTTCCCGTTACCCACAATAGTCACAATTAGACTAATGAAAGCCGCATCAGAGCTATGTAATTTGATGTCCCAGTTAGACCACGTCTAGCTAGCCAGCGGCAGGCACAACTGAAGAGCACCTCCTTTTGGACCGTCTGTTTGTCTTATGGCTGAATTTGGCTTTTGCCAATTAAAATAAATTATACAATTTACACAAAAAAGGCAAAGCCTGTCAAAAACGTCACACAATTACGCACCGATTTTTAACGTTTTACACAGTTACGATAACGACTTCAGAAATATTTTCCACGGTGCTTGCCACGAATGCCGCTATTGCTATTCCTCTGGGAAGGCAGAATATAAAATGTAGAAGGTAAAATATAATGAAATGCTTTCAACAATCGATGTGCCTTGACAGACAGACAAACGATTGTCTGTCCTTATGCTGTCTGCCATTTACGTAGTGCATTGCATTTGCCTTTCACATTTTTGTTTTATACCCTGTACATATAGGATAATGTGTAAAAAATGTACTTTTATCTCCTAGTCTGAGTTATTAACTGTTTGAAAAAAACTTGTATTTGTATTTTTCGATAGCTCATTTTGTTTTGTCAAAATCGATAAAAAATATAAATTTGCAACTTATACTACGACTAATAAAATGAAAAAATGGATTACCATTTTTCGATAATGCATAATGTAACCCAAATCGATAAAAATATATTTTCTATCCACCAAATTTTCTTAGTATATTTTAAAGAATATATTAAGTTTTGTCCAATTAAATTTGTTGTATCACGTTTCATAAAATTTCCCATTTGTCTAAAAATAGGCAAATATAGCATTGTAATTTAATTTCTTTTCGAAACACAACCATTTTTGTTGCACGACTTTATTTGATGGATATTCAAATATAAAACTGTATTGTTTAGATTAGATTTAGATAATGTTTCCCGACGATAAAAATATATTTCTCCCTTAATCGTACATAACATCAATTACGAATAACTACCAGCAATATTCGACCTGTATACAGGGTATTTACTCTCGCCTAGAGCACTCTTACTTGTGCCTTTCCGTTTTTTCTAGCGTTTAAATAATTTTTACTTATTGACTGCGACAGTGAGCGACGACAATGACGCACATTTTGATGGATTAAAAGTTAAATAGCTCTCGTAGACGCCCTGGGGTATTCAAGGAGCGAGACAATGTGCCAGACATGCGTCGCGTGATTTAAATGCCCTAAAATGGCGAACCAGCAAATTTTTCAAGCCAGCTCATTCACCACTAAAGGTCAAGTGAATGCAAAGAAGAAAAAAGCATATGACTTAAATAAGAGCTGTTGAAATAGAGTTTAATTACAGTCAAACCTTTGCCAAATTAACAGACCGGAATACATAATAAAAATTTTATAAATTCACACAGCTATACGTATATATAAGACCATGTAATACTGAAAATTGTCTTAAAAGACTTGCCTTTGATACAGACTTTTATGGTAAAAGCTGCTCTGGAACAAGGAATTTTGGGTGAAGGGCACATAAGGCTGAACCTTATTCTCTAAGCCGTATATAAGCAGTATGTATATGATAATCTTGAGTATAAACAGTTTGTATATTTAAGGACCTCAATTGCTTGCCTTAGAAACTGCCAATGCCTGCTGATGGGTTGGGGTGGTGAAGAGGGGTCATTGGCCATGGCTAATGCATGCTGTGAATGGCAGCCATGACTTTTGGCCATGGCCAACGGCCATGTTAGAGCTCAACGTTTGCATTGTCTCGGGCTTCGTGTGTGTACGGGCTGCCGTTGACTGTTGCGCCGAGCAGTTTTAATTGGATAATGCGGAGCGTTGAGTGGCAGCTAATTGCGGCGCATTAGGCTGCACATTGGGCCGGCAGCGTTTGGCTGGCGTCGCTTAGCTTTTGGCCCTGTAATTAGCCGCATTGGCAATTGAAGCAAGCGAGTTTGACTTGGCTACGAAAGGTTCTTTCAGAATTTAATAAATTTAATGGCACTTTTCTTTCTTAATTTCTCAAAAGCTCTAACAAACGCCGCCTGACTGCAAAGTTTAAGCGCTGTCAACGCCGGCCAAAGTCTGCGAACTGACAAAAACTTTTGCGGTGATAAGCGTCAAGTTACACCGACTGCGACTTCGTTCGGCAGCGAGTCCTGGCTGTTATCCGTTGCAGAACTGTCTGTCCTGCATAGAAGTCTGTAACTGTATTCCGTTTTTTTTGCTTCCTACCAATACCCTGTGCCAATTGGGTATATTGGGTAAATGTCAAATGAACACCCATATGGACACATAATGTCCTACATTTCATATGCAAAGCAGCTTTATTGTAGAAACACTTCTAAATAGCCCGAAATCGATTTGTTGCTTAATTTCTAATCGACCTACTTCCAATTTCTTACCATATTTTAAAGTATGAGTCATGAGAATAAAAATGGTAATATTTATTTTTCGTTTACCTTTATGGTTTGTCTAATATTGTTGAAATTTGACTTGTTGCCTAATTTCTAGTGGATCCAAATTCATTTGCGAAGCGTAGTATGAACTACTTAGCAGTCAAATTTAAATTGTACTTTTATTTTTCGATAACTTATATCTTTTTTTTTTATAAATCTATCAGATTCGATTTAAAACTTAATTTCGAAAAGACCTAGCCCTACTTACACTCATTAGCAAATCATTCTTGAGTACAGAAAATATAACAATAAAAAAATAGGAACAGAATTTATTTACAATATGACTGTATACTCTGCTAAGTGTAAGCTGGGTACAGGGTATTTCCTGGTCCTGCATTTTCCACTTAAGTTTCCTTGTTTGGCCCTTTTTTTTTGCTTTTATTTTAGCTTCCGCATTTGAGCCAACTTGTTACTCAACTAGTACTTACAAGAATGTGACTCGACGTCATTGTCAACGTCATAGTTCTGGTCCTAGTGCACCCCTCCCGTCCGCTCGCCATTCACCATAGCTGCTGCTGCATTTTGCATCTGTTTTTGTCGTCATATCAGTTTTTGTCTGAATAGACACGTTATCTATACACAATATGGCTTTAAGTGAGCCTCTGCTGGCCGCACCAAGGTGTCAGCTCTATGCCCAGAAATGTTGGCTGTAAGCTGAGAGTTAAGAGCTCTGTGTGTGTGTGTGTGTGTGTGTGTACCAGGTTTGCGTGTTTTGAATGATATACTCAGCCGCAGCTCGTTAGCCATGTGTGTGTGTGTGTGTGTAGCATGCATTGTGGCACAGTTCTTTTGTATTTTCCTGCTCAGACGTGCATTGTGTCGACACAATCTATTGCACTCCTCCGGCTCCTTTGGCTGCTGGCTGCGGCACCTGCCACCTTCTGCTGTTGCTGCCTGGTTTTTTGCCATTTCAACTAACAACTTTTGCTGGTTCGCCTTTTGCCATAGCAATTATCAGGCAGCAAGTTTATAGACTCTTGCGGCTGCTCGTTAGCCACATTTGTTTTCAGCCCGAGCAAACATTTCCATGTGGAAATTCATCAGGCCAAGTAAATCTAAATTAAAGCACTTAGCACCTGCATAACGGAATTTAATTGAAATTGGAGAGCGCTAACCTGCAGCAATTCGATAGAACTCGATACCATTTATTATGGAAGCAACAACAACTTTGCTGGACTATAAATTTGAATTCGTGCATAAATTGGACAGCAAACTCTGTAGCTCAAAGCTCAAGTTGCCAGTTTCATTGGGCACTTTGTTTTACACACACAAGCGCACATAGACAGACAGAAATAGACAGAAATACTATGCATAAATAATTCATGCTTGATAAATTAAACAATATACTGAGGCAGCCATTAGTTATGCATAACGTATACACCATGTGCGCCAGACTATGACGCCCACACAGTGCAACAGCAACAGCAACAGCAAAAGCAACAGCAGCAAGCGACAATTGCAACGCCTGCAAATGCCCAAAACCCGGAAACGGAAACGTGCGTAGTGCATGGCATTTGCACAAATGCGACAGAGGCGTATAAAACTGAGAGCATAGTCAGCCAAGAAGTTGCCAATGTATTTTTAGAAAATAAAGCATAAAAATAACAAAACTCTTCAAATTTTTGTGCCGTCTTGAATTTCATTTCATGATTTATGCATTTTTAGTTCTTAAATAACATGTTTATTTTTCTCATCAAATTCGCATTCAATATTGCAACATGCATTTTCCCCATACTGCTATCACACTTAACTGATCTAATTACACTTCGCACCAGTTTCTCACCCTCCAACCGCCCGCTTGATCCTATGCAGAGAGAGTCTCATAACTAAGCCAGACAATGGCTCATCATTAGAGGTAGTCACCATAGGAAACCGCCCCTGGTGGTTGCTCGCCGCAATGCAAACACAGCTGTAATTATGTAATGCACAAAGGCCACATTTACCGTTGAACCGATGTGGCATCCGCTCCCCACTTGTCTTGCTCCACCAGCCCCTCGACAACGCCCACGCTATTTACAAATGTCGACAGATGCTATAATTGAAATGAAAATTACTGCAGCTGCAAAGACAAAATGTTGCAGTGACAGCTTTAGCTGCCGTCCGGAATGTAACGGGGCGTGGCATTGTCCCTGGTTATGAGCTAGAAAATGTGGTATGATGTGGCATGATAGTCTAGCTGGGCAAGCCCCCCCCTCCTTCTCCTATGGTCCCTCTTGCAGCTAGTCTTCGGAGCCAGTTTGACTGTAATTACGCATACGTCACGTTGCCAAACTGCATAACTTGGGCAAATGTCAGTCAAAGCTCATGTAATTTTGGACTTAAAAATTGCTAAACATACGCTCACACACTCGCCCACACACACGCACGCACACACACACCTCGAGACCCTCTTCTGGCCCACAGCGGCCCACACTCCTCAAAGCAATTTGCCTGCGCTTTGTTGTGCAGCCAGCGGAAGATTTTAATGACGTTGCAGCTGCATTTGCTGCTTTTACTGCTACTGCAACTGCGGCAGCTGCTGGCGCTGGTGCTGGAGCTGCTGTTGATGCGCTGTTTGTGTTGGTGACAGCTGCGTCGAGTTCTCTTAATTTTCGCTGCATATTTACAATTCCTGCATAAATTTTAAGTTCTAAACAACTCGAAATGAGAAATCAATAGATTCAAATTGTTAAAACAGCTTGATGAAGTGCTGCTTAATATATTATATATAACCTGGTATTGCCCGTGCTGCTGTTCAAAAAACAGATTAAAATATGTACAATAAAATAAACACTCTATGTGCTAAAGATTTTGATGCTCGTATTTGCTTTTTTGATAAAGATATCTTTTTTTATGCATGAAATAATTTTTCAAACTATTTATCCTATTGATTAGATATGCCTTATATGTCAGAAGCATAGCACACAATTTTCAAAATGTGTTCAAAAATCGGACTTAGGGTGCGTTAAAACTGTTTTTGAGCGTATACAAGGGTGTACATAGCGCTCAGTCAGCTGTACAATTGTCAATGAAGAATAGAAACGCAGCTTATTTATAAATTTTTTTTTATATATCTACAACTACAAGCCAGAAAAATTTTATAAATATCAGCATATCATAAGATATAATATAAAACCTACCTGCGAGAGTCAGCCAAGCAAACTTAAAGATAAACCAATTAACATGCTTTATCAAAAGTTTTCATAAAGCATAATTCGCCCCCTCCCCCTTCTACCGCATGGCAGACATTGGCGCATGTTGGTGGTGTCGAGGCTTAAGTTCCAATAAATTTAATGGAATTTAAAAGTCGTCAATCAACAGCGCTGCGCTGCAGCAAAGCCAAAGCCAAAGCCGACTCCTTGGCAAGTGCTCATTTTTAATGCATTTTACACATAAGCACGCACACATGCACGCACACACGCACATGCTTAAGCTGAAATAATAAAAACAGCCTCACAGGATGCATCCTTGAGCCCGGACGCAACTGCATCGACTGACTTTCCGCAGGCCGAAAAAAGTATTTTATAGCATTCTTTTAATTAATGATAAATATCGCACTGGGATCCCATGAAATTGGCCATCAACACGGAAGCCAGCTGTATGCGCTGTATTGAGTCCCACCGCGGGGCATTTATATCGAAATGACAAATGATGGCCGCACAGCCGCGTATTAATTGTTAACCGCAAATGCCACTCAAAAGGATTATCGACTAATTACACACCCTATTAGTAGGAGCTGGCCAACTGCAGATAGTTCAAATTTTTAATCTTTAGTCTTCTTTAATTTCATTTTCAGCACTTAAAGGAATGACATGCGAAAAGTTTCAGTTAATTAAAACAAATAACAATACAAAGCTGCTACGAATGGTGTGAATGGTCTATATGTTAAAAAATAATTACTAAGGCGCCCAAAATCGTTGTGCTATTTTTTTTTTAACTTTTGGGTGTCAAAAGTTAAATAATTCTTACTTAAATAATTCAAAGCGGTGTCGTAAAAATTTAAGTAAAATTCCTACTTAAGCATTAAATTTTTCTGAGTGAAGATTGCACACTCAATGTTCCTTAACCTATTGAAAGTTGAAACATTTGATTAATACATATTCATAATGATAGTTAAATTAAGTTTTTAATTTACAAAATTATTTATCTTTAAAACCAACACGACGAAGTTAATTATACTTTACCCAAGGCTGGACTTGACGGCAAAGTTCACTGGTAAAAGTTCGGGATTAACCCGAATGCCCATGGAACTTTTTGTTTTAGCTGGTCAGCCAGCTGCTGCTGCCCCGACTCTCTGCCCTTAACTCCAAGCCAAGCCAAGCCCGTTCCATTGTCAAGCTTAAACTGTGACACCCAAAAGTTAGTTGTTGTTTCTTGGAGAAACTTTGATGTCGGCTTCGCTTCATGAAATAGTTAGGTATTTGGAGCGGAGCCAAAGCTAAGAAATTAACAATAAATTGTATGCAAATTTAAGCAAATTGTTTAATAATTTGAATTTATTGAGAGCACTCGGGCAACGACTAAAAACCTCACAACAATTTGTAACTATTCAAGGCACAGCCCATTTATCCACATGCGAGTACACACATATATATATAGGAACTATACGAATAACTAATCTGAAAAGGACATTATATATAGCCATAAATAAAATATGCCCAGGGCACAGCCCAACTGAAACCACTGTAGAAACTTGACCCAGTCCATGGGTCGCTGATAGTCCTGATGCATGCGCTGCACGATCACCGAGAGATTCCGCTCGCCCCCGTTGGCGCCGGCAAAATGCAGCTCCTCGTAGGTGTGCACGGCGAACCACATTGGATATTGCTGGTGTTCTAGATACAGGCCCGAGGGGCGTGGCACGTCACCTGGCTGAGCCACAATGTTTGCATCGTCGGGGCCGGCATTGGGTCCCTCGCCCAGGAACGGCATGATGTCCTCGTGAAGGAGTAGACGTCGCATGCAGCGCGGACAACGCGGCATCACACGATTGTGCAGATCGGCCCACAAACAGGTCCAGCAGAATAAATGCCCACAAATGGTGATTACCCCGCCACGGACATAATCGCGGCACAGGTTGCAGAAGTACGGCGCCAATAGATGATTCCTGGGCCGGTGTCGCAGTTCCGAATTGATTGGAAATGGCCGATTGACATGCTCCTCCAGCTCGGGATTGGCTTCGACTGGTTGCGATTTGTGGGCAAATTATTGCAACTAAAATATGTATTGAATTTGGACAACCAACCTCCATCCCCTGCCGCCGAATCGCCATCATCCTCTGGCAACGCTTCGAATGTGTCCTGCAAAAAATCGGCAATATTTTGCTCCCCATCTTGCCAGTTGGCCTCATCCTCAGCGTTTGGCGCGGCCATCCTGCGATTTCGTCTCACTGGTGCGTAGACTCAAACCCAAATGTAGAGTTCGTAAAGAAATGTGTGGAAGAAAAAGTAAAACTACTTCGATTGACATTTTTTCTATTAAATACAGAAGATTGCAAAGGCGCCTGTCACATTCATCGATAGAATATTGATGATTGATTAGCCGGAAGCGACCTTAGCGCTCCTGTCACTTGATTGATGTTTGTGCAACATGTTGCACTCCATTTAGTTATGTTGCACTTGTTGGTTTTGACTATACCGTGGGTTCTGTATATTTATGACCGTAACTTGGCTTCAAGCCAGCGGCAATTAGACGCGAATGCCGCCTGCTCATAAATTGCAGCCCACACGCTGCCACTTGACGGTCTCCGCCCAAGTTGGTCCGCAAGCCAGAAAAAATCCGGACACTGTCTGACATATGGCAGCGTAATTTATGCGTACAATGAACCACTGCAACGTGCTGCATGTGGCAAATGCCACAGATTCATTTTGCATTTCCATCTGTCGTGCTTGCAGTTGACCTTTTGAGCTGAACCCAAATTTACGCGCTGCGGCTGCCAATTGCATGTGCCCGTGAATGTCCCTGTGTGTGAGTGCACATTGTCCTTGTCAGAATTGAGCGCACATTGAATGGCCATGGTAATTGCATTGTCGAATCGATAGCCTTAACGATCCATGCTGCACATACATAATTGACCCATATCTCGAGCTCGTTTTACAACATTTCAATAAATAAAACATCAATATTAACAGTGCGTGCAAATAATCATTAAATTCTTGTCCCTGATAATGGCTGCGAGCTCGACTTTGGCTTAACAATTATTTAAATATATCTCGCAGTCTCTTGATAGCCCAAGCAGCATCAAGTTCCATGTAGTTTAATCAACTTTAATAATAAAAAATTGACATTATTAATTATCTGCGAGATGATTAATAAGTTTCTTAGTCTGCTGCGGAAACAATGGAGTCGCTGCCCATGTGGGATCGTTCGCAATGAAGCACCAGGTTAAAAACTCGATGGATTTTGATGTGACTTATTAATAAAAATATACAAATAATTTAAGTAATAATTATTACAATTTATCAAACTATATTTTGACACAGACAAAACTGCTGATATTCAGCATACTCCTGTTCCCAGAAATAGATAGATTAAAGTAGATTGGATTCCTGTGTATTTTGTATTGTATTTTTGAAGCAAAATAATGTGAAAGAGTTGAGAGCGTTTCGAGAAAAAGCTCTAATTGCAACATACAATATAAATGCTAATTAGATATGAAGAAAATTATCAAACTATTTTATTTGCTAAACAGTAATTTGGAATGATATCTTCTTTTGACTCAATAAAAAGTATCATATTCCTTGGAAGCTGCATGCTTGTCTTTCGATGCATTCATATATAACCAATAATAAATATTAAAATCAATCGAGAATTAAGGTAATGCCAAAAGAGTTAATTATATAGCTGAATTTAATATTAAATTATTTCCTCAAATTAAACCGAATTCCCTATCACAACGAGAGACTATAACGAATTATTATATCGTGCTAATGAGTGAAGCATAATCAAAAATATTATCAGTTCCCATGGCATGCAGTGTGCACTCCATTTTTGCACTAACTTTGATCAGGTGGTTTAGTTAAGTTGCATGCTGGCAGTTGGCAGCTGGCAAAAGGAAACTGTTAGTTTTGATTGGCTTTATTTGGGATTTAATGGCTGCATTGGCACCGCCACCACTTGCTACCACGCATGTCGAGTCGTCAGTTGGTTTGTGGTTTTGTGGTGTCATTTGAATGTTGTAGACGCTGCTAGGCAAAGGCTCGTTATTTGCATACAAATAGCATTTGGAGCCGTAATACACTGCGTATACGCAATAAAAGTGTTAAGCACTAAAGCACAAGGACAACCGCATGGGCTGGCTATTAAATGCAACAATAAATTGTGTACACGAGTTGAATGGATCTACTGGTGTGCGTTTCTGCGATTCGACATCCGGAATCGAATGTCATGGCATGGCCCGAAATTTAATTAGTTGGCATTTAACATTAAACATTTTGCAGCTGATGTTTTTATTGTTGACGTTTCTGCTGCTGCTGCTTCGTTCCCGTCCGTTTTATTTATTTGGTTTGTTGTTTTTTTTTCGCTTTATTTTTCAGTTAATTAAACGCACGCAAACATTTTGCCCATCTAAATTATACGCAATTAAATTTGAAATTACTTTCGCGTGAGTTTTCCGCGCGGCAATAACTTAACTGGAAATTTTACTGTAAGCCCTGCTGCTGCTGCTGCCAAATGTCACATTTGATGGGCAAACACCCCAATGTGCCCTCCCCCGAAGCCAGTCGAGCATTTGCGTAATTGGCCAACGCCTAACACATCCCAGCCCAACGCCCACTTGCCTTTAACTTTTCCATTTGACAAGATTGGGCTACCTTTAAGTTGATGTTCTATATCTTAACCTTGTTTGTCTCGCTCAGAAAATTGCACTGTCTGTGTGCTTTTATTATACAAAAAAAGAAAAGAACAAAATGCAGCCAGACGCGCAGACACACAGTCATATATGAATGTGCCCAGGGTATCATCAGAGCAGTTGCAGCTGTTGCTTGAGGTGCCTGCCAGACATCAGGACTGAGTCACCCGCATTTATATGCATTTTTATATATACACATATTTATACAAGAATATATATTTTTTACGCTTTCATTACCTGGTGGAGCCTCAGTTTGGGTTACGAGTAAAATATTTATATACTTTTTGGCACGCAGGCAACACAAAGTTTTTGACATTAAATGAAAACCAATTTCTGCCAGCCGAATGGCAGCTGCTGCAGAATATTCTTGTTATGGCAAATCTTCCTTAGAATCCTGACGGCTCGATATGGACCACGAATGCTTGAATGCGGTTATAGTGACAATTATCAGAATAATGATCAGCAGCAAAAGTGTTATCACGAACAGCACAGCTGTCACTGTGCGACACAAATAACCAAACGAGCTGAACAGATCCCTCGTGCTCAAGGCATCCATTAGGTCGGATATGAACAGTGTTTGAATGACCGTTATGAGCCCGGTCAAGTTGGCCGCAATCAAAAGTATCAGCATTGCAATTAGCTGAAGTGGTACAGAAGTGGTACAAAATGGCATTAAATATAGTAAAGGGCAAAACCACTAACAGCATATGAGAGCCCACCACATAGCGTATTTGCCGTCGGGGCTCCGAGTAGTTTGAATGATATACCCATGTGCTCAGGGCGTACAGGATGCAAATGTAGGCGGTGCCTGCGTTAATGGTTTGTTCAGCCAACTGCTCATAGCTCGTGGATAGGGGCATTATGTTGCCAAACAAAGCCGCATTCAATATGCAGATCAGCTGTCAGGGATAATGCGTTGATTAACATAATTTTCGACTGCCAATCGCAACGTACCGCTGTCAACAGGAGTAAGATAGACACAATTTCCTTTCGCGAGAGCATTGCAGGTCAACGTGAATTTTGTAAATATTATATTATAAAAATCTAAAAGACTCAAAATGCTTAGTTAAACATATTCAAATAATTTTCTTTTTGTTTTTTACATCTTAAATTACTTCTGTTTTGCTGTTACTGCTGTTTTAGCAACTTTCATTAGAGTGAGGAAATGGATTCATGGGAAATAATTATTTTTTCTGCACAAACTTTAATTTGCTACGTATACTCAACAGGTTCATATCTTTTGGGCCTGGCATGCAAATAGTATATACATACATATATCTATGCCTGTACCTTTATCTATATCTTCCATTAGATAATTTTATTTTACATTTCTTATATCCAGCTTCTATAAATTAATAATTATATACATATTAATGACATTTGAGAAAGCATGGCAGATTATAATCGTTATTATATCAGACTAATTTTATATAAATATAGTTGTAATAATCATAATCTATTATTATATAACAAAATAAAGCTGCTTTCTAAGTAATATAGATATCATTTTTTTTCTTGGCAGATTTAATATTATTTTTCTGGAACAAATCTTAAATATATTATTCAAGTATTGGGTGGAAAGCGGCGATCGTCCCAAGCTGCTATATGAATGCACGAGTTGGAATATCTGCTGAGTAAACGCGATCTAACCTCTTGGAGCCCACAATTTAAATACCCGAGAATATGTCATCCAAATCCTATTTTCATATTGTTTATATTCTCACATTTCAATTGATGTCAGATTATAATCAAAAGAGCTATGGAATAATTAGCCACACTCTCAGTTGAGAGAATCAAATCAACGAGAACAGTTTCCTTGAAGCTGAAAACTTTTAAATAAAGCAACAAGCAGCTTAGCATAAGCTATAAAATAATTTTTTATCGTGTAACAAAAGTTTACCATTGGTTTAAATAAAAACAATTTGATTTGAGAGGAAATACAGATAAACTTATTTTACTAATCTTAAGAATTTTTACTCTTCTATTTTCTATTATACATTTTCTCATTGCCTTGTGGGCATTTTCTTTTATCTTATTGTGTGAAATAAGTGAATTTTATTCCTACTTATGATTTTTCTATTTCTTCAACTATTATAAAAAAAACTGTGAATACCGGTGGCAGCCCACGTTGCCTGCCTATACTCTGGTATTTATATAATCATTCAAAGCAAATTGAAATTTCTTTTGGGTAGCCTGGCATTGATGGCACTTATCTAACGGGCACAGACACTCCAGGACTCCGGCTCCGGCTACGTTTCTGGCTCCGGCTCTGGCTCATCCAGCCGCATCCACATGAAGAGCGATGCCGGCAACCGGCGCTAATTCATCAACAGTAAAGGCAATTTAGATACTCATCTAACCGGATATCGACAGGCAGTCAGGCGGCTCGGGAGAGAGCGACTGAGAGAGGGAAAGAGACACAGACAGCTGGGCAGCAGGACGACAAGTAAGCTGATGCCGATACTGATACCCTTGTCCTAGTAGCTGTGTCCTTGTTTGCGGCTGTGAGGGACGCGTTGCTTGCTCCTGTGCTGTCCTGCAGACAGGGTTTCATAAAATATTGATAGACGTGAAGTTGGCAGCGCATATTCGCTTCCGGTTCGTGTCTGCCGCAGCCATAAATAATTTGCTGTAAATGCAATCGTGGGGTTACATGGGGCGTAACCAGAACCAGAAGCGTGGGCACCACCAGGTGAACTGATGAGAGGGGGCTTGGACTGTTGTAACAGCGTGATGCTAATGGCAAGCCGGCGCTCGTTGCGAAAGTGTTTTATATGAATTATTCGCTGTGAGCCAATTTGGAGCCACGTTTACGAGCACAATTGAAACTCGACACCGTCGTTTCCCATCGAACGGCATCAGGAATCGGGCGTCGGGCAACATTGCCACAACGGAATGTGGTGCTCCTCGATTTGTTGCTTGTCGAAATGCTGTAATTTGTGACTGTCTGTGACTGTGCGTGTGTCGGTGTGTGTATATCGGTGTGTGTGTGTGTGTGTTTTCATGTGTATCTTCCCTGGCGCTTTTTAATAGCCACTCGCCTCGCTTGACTCGAGCGACTGTTGCTGCTTATTATTGCTGTTATTGTATCGCTGCTGCCCGTTGCCTTTATCGTTGTCCCCACTCCCCTTCCGGTGCTTCCCTTCACTCCGCGCAGCGTGCGGCATGGTAATGTGTATTTAATGACGCTATATCATGTACAAGCTGGAGCATAATGCTCTGCTACGACTGGGCCTTGTCTGGTGCCCGCTGTCATCAATGGCCACGGCCAAAAACCCAAAACCTAATGTCCAGTGTAGGCAACCAACCCGAGCTGCTCTCTGGCTCTCCAGCTGACTGGTGCCAATAAAGCAGTCGAGTGCGCCTGCTGCTACGCATTTCAAATTTTTATATATGTTATTTCATTTTTTTTTTTAACTTAATTTTTAATATATTTTAAAGTGGCGCCATAAAACGTGGACGGTGCCTTAATTGACGATCCGTGCACCTCGCCCTTTGGCTAATATGGCAGCATAACGATGGTAATAGCATTAAGAGATTACTTATAGAGATGCTCTGGCCATTTTACAGAACTAATTGCATCTAATTGTGGTCAAATCTGTTTGAGTTGAGTCCGGCTATTGCTTAAGTTTTCTATTGAAGATGCGGGTGAATGAATATTTCACATAGAGCTTCTCAGCTTAACGAGTTTATGTTTGCTTTCATTAATATGGCTTGTGCTACGCCCCCAACAGCATAATGCTAGTCAACGTCAGCTTCCGCACAATTATACAACATTTTTAACACAACAATCATTTTTAATGGCCATTCAGGAGTCATCAGGATAAGCACGAGCAGGACAAGAAGAGGGATTTGCAGCATATAAAACAGCTGGTTGCACGGCTGATTGCCTCGTGGCAGGTCGCTTGACTGAACGCTTAAGCAGATTGAAACAATCTCCGGTGTGTGTGTCCCTCTGTATGTGTATGTGTGGGTAAAAGCTTCAGTTGCGTTAAAACTGAAGGGAAATGCTTTTTGCCTTAAATCTGCTGCTTCTTATGCGTTCACCTTCTGCCCCGCTCGCTGCAAATGTCAGCCGGATAATTTATAATGAAGTTTCCTTATTGACAGTGGCAGGCGGTGTAGAGCACTCCGCAAAGAATGGGGGAGGGCACTTCCGCACTTGCATTGATTTTTGGCCGTCATGCATGCAGCTTGGCTGACAATTGGCATAAATTATGGATGGCAACAACAACAGCAAAGAAAAACGCGACTGGCAAGCCGCATAAATTGAAAATTACCTAGCAACCGAGGACTGACAGCAATAGCAGCGACGATGGCAGCGACAGCGGCAGCGGCAGCTTGAGCTCAGCAAATAACAATCAAAATCACTTTCGACCCACAGACGATTTATTTATGGAGAATGGAACACCATTAGAAGTGGCAGCAGGAGACAGCATCAGAAATCACAACTATGAGGCCTTAATCGCTGGGGCCAGCCACATCGTCAGATCGTCAGAGATTTTGATTTATTGCTATTTTATTTGCGCATATCCTTATTTGCCTTGTGTCGACTTATGGCCCAGTTCCCGTCCCCGTTCCAGTCTCTCACTGCTTGCACGGCCTAAAGCTATTTTATTGTTCGATAAGTTATCAGCGGTCGAGCAAACAAGCAGTCGAGCAAAAGCAAACGCTGTGGCTAAGACCCTGCCTCGGCCCGGACCTCGGATTGGCTCCGACTTCAACACCGACTCTGGCTCTGGCTCCAGCTCGTGGCCTGGCGATATCATAATTTCACTCGCTCGAAAAGTAACTGTGTTTATGTTTTGTACAGGCTGCCAGCCTGTCACACTGCCGTGCGGCGCATAAATCTAAATTAAATGCCTTTTGCGCAAGAAAAATATAAGAAACCCAAGGACGCAAGGGCGCGACTAGTAGTTACCCTTTGGCTGAGTTGAAAGTGATTCAAAGATCGGAGATACATATAAATAATATAGGCCAGCATTAACCAATTCGATTCTAAGCTCTAATATCATTTAATTAATGATTAGTCGCAGTATTAACTGAACTATTTGTCCAAGGAATAAAAGTCGCTTATAGGACCTTTAGAGGAGTATAATGTTTGAAAATTATGCTTGCTTAATGACTTTTATATACACAAAGTATTCATATAAAGCAGTAACCTACTACAGTTGATTGGAGTAGGAATATGCTTAAAACAATTCACAAAAAGTGTTTTTTAACATTTAAATATCAATAAATTGTAAATGTGTCTATTCATAAATTATGTAATTCTTTAAATATTTTTTTAAATATTGAATTGTTTCTAAATTTTCAAAAAGTAACAATACGAGCAGTTGAACCAAAATAGCTTAGCTTTAGATTCGGCTTATTTTTATTCAACTAATCGGATTTAAGGTTCATTATATGGAAAATAAATTAAATCGTCCTGTAAAATTCGAAATATATTTAACTGCTACGTTTTTTTTAATATATCTTAGACAGAGGGATTTTACTGCCAATTTACGCCCTAAACTATTTTCTTTCTTAAATTCCAGCTTGCCCCTTAAAGAAATACTGCTGTTTACAGGGTATATGAAAAAATAAAAAAAACATTCAGCACGTTGTCACTCGATGTGACTGTGTGAAAAAGGACCTGGATTTGAACTGGAGTTCGAACTGGGACTGCTGCTGTGGTAACCACGCCCAATTTTACTCCCACTGCCATTCGGCAATGGGCCTTGGTTGGTGGCCAGCGCAAATAAATATTAATCATTGTGCAATAATTTTCTGCTGTCAGCCAAATTTAAGCAAAGTATTCATAATCCACAAGTGAAAAACCACTTTTGACAAATCGTTTTGTGCGTCTTTTTTCCCGGCATATTTATCGCACATTTATTTACAGCAGCAACTCAAAAAACACTTTTAAAGTTTCTGAGCTGATTTGAGATACCAAATTCTATATTACAATCACAAGACTAGCTGCGGAGGTCCTGGGCGGCCGTTGTCAGACGTAAACGGGCTTGTAATAATGAAAATATATTAAAGAGCGATACCTTCACACGTCGTCTTACAGGAATCGGGTGGGCGAACCGGGGGTTGCACACGGGTTGTCGGTTTCTAACTCGTTTGGGTCAAACGAAAATGTTGTTTATGCATGGGCATATGGGCGTGGCTGGGTCTACAGTTTGGCATTGTCCTTGCTGTTGCCGCCGGCTGTTGGCATTCGATGCACGTAGCGCATTGTTTGAATTTCATGGCGACTTTATGAGTTTTGTAATCAAACAAAGCCACACACATACAAGCACACGCACATATTTGCACACACACACAGATGCTGTTGCTGTTGCCCTAACCTGCGCATTAATATGCCCACATGTGGGGGCGTTTGCACAAGCGTGGCGCTTGTTAATGCTAATGAAGCACACTGGGCCATCAAATATGAACGCCACACACAAAGTCGACTTAAACTTCGCTCAAGTTGCAGCAGCCGCCACTTAAAATGTCTGCTGAAAATATTTTATTGCATATTCTAAGGCGCACACAATACCTGGGCGCGGCAGAGGCAAAAAAAAATATACCCGACAATGTGATTTATTTGTGTTGCAGCACTTAAAAACTAGACGCACACTCAAAGTAGACGTCACACCCACAGGGGGCGGGCATTAGACTGTCTGTAAATTGAAAGGTATTTCTGGAGCTGTTCCAGGGCTTAGTCAGCAGACATGCTAGCAAACAAAGGCTGTCCGGCCAGAAATTAACTAAGCAACAGTCTGTACAGTCTGTACGCCACCCAACATTTTAGCCACCCACGCAACCACCTACAGTGCAAATAGCTAAACCACTGTGGATGGTCCTTTGCATGTCGGGAGCGTGTCGTGTGGAGCTATCGGTGACCATCTATCGCCTGCCTGCTCAAAGGCATTAAATAAATATTTGCTGGCCTCTGCAGGAATTTTTCAACACGTCGCCACCAAACGCATAAAGCACAACAATGCCGAGCATGCCATGATACACACACACACACAACAAATAAGAATATATATTCTAAATATCATATCATCAGCATTTTTCGATAGAGTCCTCTCTGAGGGGAGTGGTGTGCGGCTTTTGGGGTTGACTTCGGTGGACAGTTCAGTGTTTATCATTTATTTTTTGATTTGGGTATTTAAGGTGCGGATAGGCACTAATGTTTGTGTGGGTGCGGGCGTGCGTAAAGGCTACCCCAGTCGCCAATTGTGTGTTTAGGTAAGGGTATTTGCCCGGCTGTTGACAGCTTAAGTGTCATTTGGCAGCTCGAGCATGACTAACTCTCGTATTTAATCTATCAAAACTAATAAATTGCGACAAGCAGAATTGAGAATTATGTTGTCTTCAAAGTGCTGCACGAAACTGCTTACACTTTTCTATTCCAATTAATCTTACGAGTAGAATAATCGATATATGATATGATACCGAATTAAAAAAAGTTTGACTTTAAAAGTTCAAAAATTCATTGTATCGATATATCCAGTTACTTGTCAAAACTCAAGCCGAATTTTATGCTGAGGAACTTTAATTCATGACTTTAACTCTAGATTGATTTGAATTTCGTATTTAAGCCATTAATGGAAGTAAAATATATATATTAAGCTCGGAATTTTCTATTCAAACACGCCCTCTAAATTTAACGATGTATTGAATTTGGAAAGTTAAAATACCAATTTAGTGTTTAATTGGCAAAAAACCCTACCCTAATTATACCAAAAATTAATTCAAATAAAACTTATAGATAATAAAGTTTAATGTTAAGCCACATTCACTCATATTATCTATACGTAAAAGAATTTGAAAATTTAACACGTCGCAAATCTAATGTATTTGCAGCTGCTTAACAATCTATCATTTAGTTTCGCTGATAATTATTTTGTTTATGTGATTTGCTTTTGGCTTACGGATAACATAAACGTGACTGCAACAGGACTTTTAATTTATGCACTTTTCAGTATTGGCACAGCATATCTAATCAAAACATGATCCACACAGACACACATTCATACACATAATTACACACATTTCTGTAAGCATATGTCGCTACAATAACAAAATGGCCGCTGCGTGCTAAACATTTGAATTCAAAATAATTAACTCGCATGCTAATTAGTTGCATTATCAATACAAAGCTCATTATTGACGTTGGTTTGGGGGCGGGGCGAAGCACTGTTGTTGTTGAAGTCCTCCCAGCGGGCCAGTATGATATGGCCATAACATGGTTCAGACATTAAAGATTCACACAGTTGGCTTTCAGAGTCAAAACGTTTTGCTAATGGCCATTTATGCAGCTCATAGATATTCATATACGATAAATAACCAGTCATCAAAAGCGCAATATCAGCAAGTGTGCGGCAAGTGCAATGTAGGACCGCAACATAAATCATGTGGCACAAACTCACACTTACACACACACTCACGCTGTGGCAACAGCCTTCAAGTGTCCTTCTCTGCCTTGGCATGCGCTGAATAAATTTATTGTTGTGCATTATGTTGCCTAGATCGCAGCTCCTTCATATGCACATACGCATACGTACTATAAAAAAATGTCCATTATGAATATAAAATGCATTGCATTTACCGTGGCAACCTCACAGCATGGCAAATAGATGGCCCGCATTGAGTAAATAATGCCTGGCAACTCGTATAAATGCCAAATTTTCAAGCCGCGACTCGTATTTTAATTATGAATATTAATTGGTGTGCAAGCCGCGCCCTCGTCAGACCAGCAAGTGGGAGCTAATCCCTGGCAGGCTTACCAAATAAACTCAAAACTAATGGCATAAAAAGAGAGTCTATGAATAAATCACAGCAGATTAACTCGCAAATTATGCGAAAGGGGATAAGAGCCTCACTCGGCATCAGATCCTAAACAAATATGGGGCGCAATACCCAAAACACAAAACATTTTCCGAGCTACACTCAAAAATAAACAGTTCATGTTCGAACATATATTTGCATATATGTCGATGATATGTGGACCAGACCTCAGCTTAAGCGAAAGGCAATATTGAAAAGCTATCAGAAAAGATTTGCCGACTTAAGGGAAAAATATCTTAATAAATGCATGAATGTAAATTATTTCTTTACATTTTATTACTCTTTATTTTTTGTTATGTTTTGTTATTGAATTTCTAGACCAACCAGAAATTATCGCCCCTTATTACTATCTACGTGCACAACTGATTACGCTATGCACAATTCTTTTCGCGTGCTATGTAAAAATTATAATAGTTTGCATCACGTTTTCTCTACCGAACTGTCTCTACCCCTAATAAAATCTTTGCTTTCAGGATACCTTCGGGAAGTCGCTGACCATTCACAGCTATGAGCAGGGGCATAGCTTGCCGGACAGGCTGAAAAATTTTCCCCCACCGGGTCGGTGATTTCCCATTACTTTTCTCTTTGTCCTATCTACTTAACACTCTTTATCTAACTTACACTGCTTTACTTTATTCACAATCTTCTTACTTTCTTTTTTCCTATTTATTGTATTTTCTTTATTAATATAGCAAATTAAGATTATATTTAATTTTACTTGAGATCACTTTTTTCCTACTTACAACCTTCTGCTTAGATGTAGGCTCTAATAGCGTCACTGACAAAATTAGCTGTGAAAAGGGGCACAGCTGGCCGGACTGGCAAATAAAACACCTCCATCGGTCGGTGATGCTATTTAGAAAATTGTATCCTTAAACTAGGCTTTTAGCATATAATTCTATTGTACAATCTTTTGTATAATGATTAAGACACTCGTTTTGTCGACCATTAATTAATAAATAAAATAAATAAATAATCCAAAACGACATGGCTCCGCGCGGAGATATGACGTTCCAAAACGACATAGCTCCGCGCGGAGATATGGCGTTCCAAAACGATATAGCTCCGCGCGAAGATATGACGTTCCAAAACGACATAACTCCTCGCGGAGATATGACGCTACAAAACGACATAGCTCCGCGCGGAGATATGACGTTCCAAAACGACATTACTCCTCGCGGAAATATGACGCTCCAAAACGACATAACTCCGCGCGGAGATATGACGCTCCAAAACGACATAACTCCGCGCGGAGATATGACGTTCCAAAACGACATAACTCCTCGCGGAGATATGACGCTCCAAAACGACATAGCTCCCCGCGGAGATAAGACGTTCCAAAACGACATAACTCCTCGCGGAAATATAACGCTACAAAACGACATAGCTCCGCGCGCAGATATGACGTTCCAAAACGACATAACTCCTCGCGGAGATATGACGCTCCAAAACGACATAACTCCGCGCGGAGATATGACGTTCCAAACCGACATAGCTCCGCGCGCAGATATGACGTTCCAAAACGACATAACTCCTCGCGGAGATATGACGCTCCAAAACGACATAACTCCGCGCGGAGATATGACGTTCCAAACCGACATAACTCCGCGCGGAGATATGACGTTCCAAAACGACATAACTCCGCGCGGAGATATGACGTTCCAAAACGACATAACTCCTCGCGGAGATATGACGCTCCAAAGCGACATAACTCCTCGCGGAGATATGACGTTCCAAAACTACATAACTCCACGAGGAGATATGACGTTCCAAAACGACATAACTCTGCGCGGAGATATGACGTTCCAAAACGACATAACTCCGCGCGGAGATATGACGTTCCAAAACTACATAACTCCGCGCGGAGATATGACGTTCCAAAACTACATAACTCCGCGCGGAGATATGACGTTCCAAAACTACATAACTCCGCGCGGAGATATGACGTTCCAAAACGACATAGCTCCGCGCGGAGATATGACGTTCCAAAACGACATAGCTCCGCGCGGAGATATGACGTTCCAAAACGACATAGCTCCGCGCGGAGATATGACGTTCCAAAACGACATAGCTCCGCGCGGAGATATGGCGTTCCAAAACGACATAGCTCCGCGCGGAGATATGGCGTTCCAAAACGACATAGCTCCGCGCGAAGATATGACGTTCCAAAACGACATAACTCCTCGCGGAGATATGACGCTACAAAACGACATAGCTCCGCGCGGAGATATGACGTTCCAAAACGACATTACTCCTCGCGGAAATATGACGCTCCAAAACGACATAACTCCGCGCGGAGATATGACGCTCCAAAACGACATAACTCCGCGCGGAGATAGGACGTTCCAAACCGACATAACTCCGCGCGGAGATATGACGTTCCAAAACGACATAACTCCTCGCGGAGATATGACGCTCCAAAACGACATAGCTCCCCGCGGAGATAAGACGTTCCAAAACGACATAACTCCTCGCGGAGATATGACGCTACAAAACGACATAGCTCCGCGCGGAGATATGACGTTCCAAAACGACATAACTCCGCGCGGAGATATGACGCTCCAAAACGACATAACTCCGCGCGGAGATATGACGTTCCAAACCGACATAACTCCGCGCGGAGATATGACGTTCCAAAACGACATAACTCCTCGCGGAGATATGACGCTCCAAAACGACATAGCTCCCCGCGGAGATAAGACGTTCCAAAACGACATAACTCCTCGCGGAGATATGACGCTACAAAACGACATAGCTCCGCGCGGAGATATGACGTTCCAAAACGACATAACTCCTCGCGGAGATATGACGCTCCAAAACGACATAACTCCGCGCGGAGATATGACGTTCCAAACCGACATAACTCCGCGCGGAGATATGACGTTCCAAAACGACATAACTCCGCGCGGAGATATGACGTTCCAAAACGACATAACTCCGCGCGGAGATATGACGTTCCAAAACGACATAACTCCTCGCGGAGATATGACGCTCCAAAACGACATAACTCCTCGCGGAGATATGACGTTCCAAAACTACATAACTCCGCGCGGAGATATGACGTTCCAAAACGACATAACTCTGCGCGGAGATATGACGTTCCAAAACGACATAACTCCGCGCGGAGATATGACGTTCCAAAACTACATAACTCCGCGCGGAGATATGACGTTCCAAAACTACATAACTCCGCGCGGAGATATGACGTTCCAAAACGACATAGCTCCGCGCGGAGATATGACGTTCCAAAACGACATAGCTCCGCGCGGAGATATGACGTTCCAAAACGACATAACTCCTCGCGGAGATATGACGCTCCAAAACGACATAGCTCCGCGCGGAGATATGACGTTCCAAAACGACATAAATCCGCACGGAGATATGATCTTCCAAAAAAAAATATATACATATATACATATATATATATATATACATATATATATATACATATATATATACATACATACATACATACGTACGTACATAAGTACCAACCTACACATCTACCAACTACACATCTACAGTACCAACCAACTGTCTCTACCCCTAATAAAATCTTTGCTTTCAGGATACCTTCGGTAAGTCGCTGACCATTCCCAGCTATGAGCAGGGGCATAGCTAGCCGGACAGGCTAAAAAATTTTCCCCCACCGTGTCGGCGATTTCCCATTACTTTTCTCTTTGTCCTATCTACTTAACACTCTTTATCTAACTTACACTGCTTTACTTTATTAACAATCTTCTTACATTCTTTTTTCCTATTTATTGTATTTTCTTTATTAATATAGCAAATTAAGATTATATTTAATTTTACTTGAGATCACTTTTTTCCTACTTACAACCTTCTGCTTAGATGTAGGCTCTAATAGCGTCACTGACAAAATTAGCTGTGAAAAGGGGCACAGCTGGCCGGACTGGCAAATAAAACACCTCTATCGGTCGGTGATGCTATTTAGAAAATTGTATCCTTTAACTAGGCTTTTAGCATATAATTATATTGTACAATTTTGAATAATGAGGAAGACACTCGTTTTGTCGACCATTAATAAATAAATAACTAAATAACTAAAAGAAATCGTATTTTTATATGAACACTATATGTGTACTAAATGCTATTGTTGATAAAGGGCAAAGCTCTTACTCAAATACCAGAATAGACTTTGGTTTTCCTAGGTTTGTCCTTTTTTCTTTGCTTATTATTTTCAAATTGTTATTGTTCGTACTGGAGATAAGGCCTGGCAAAGTCTGTTGTTAATATAATTGGAACAGTTGAGCTGAAATAGACAGCAGACACTCTATTCACTTTTGGTGTTCATAACTTCTTGGCGGGAGTTACAACTCGCCGGCCATTAAAATGTATTTTATATGAAATATATTTTTCTTTCACTGCAGTATCTTCTAGTCGAGCAAGCCAAATTTTTGATGCATTTATTTGCCTTTTGTTTTTTTTCTGTAATTATTTGCCATGCGAGCAAAAGAAACTTTGTCATTTTTATGCCAGAGAGCACTTAGAACTTGCTTCTAGCACCACAAGGCGTATGCGTAATTTTCCAATTTCATCCGAATTACAAAAGACTGTCTTACTCTTCTGCTCGCCTGTCATGTTTCACATGTTGCGCTTATAATTTCAAGTGCGTATTTAGTTTTTAGTAGCACGAATTCATATATATTTTAAATATATGCAAGCTTTAATTGCTTTAGCTGGACATTTTTTGATTTATTTGCTTAAATAAATAATAGATACTTATGTATATGACTGTTACAAATAAACACTAATGAATTTAGCAATTAAGTTCATATTTAAATAAAGCCTAAACTAACACTTCAAAATGTATGCACTTGTTTTGAATCAAGCAAGTTTTATGGCTTGGCTCGGTTGATAAGCTTTTGTACAGATAAAAAGATTTGTTCAAATGTAAATAAGCACATGCGTATGTTTGCAAAGAACTCATAAGTCACGAGCAAAGTTTTAAAATTAATTCAAAGAAAGCACTCAAAAGGTTTTCCATCAGCTGAGTGCTTCTTTGAGTCTGTCCAACTTGAACTAGGTCCTCAACTCATTTATTAAATGGTCAATATACCCAATTCTTGCTTTACGCAGTTTTTGCTTTACCAAGTTCTTGCTTTACGTCATAACATTTTGTTGATGCCAGGTCACCAGTTTTAATAACTTATTTAATTTATGTTGTGCATCAAGTGAACCTTGGCAGTTAAGAAAATAAAATAGATATTGAAAAGCGATAGCATTTTTAATGACCTGGCAAGTACTTTCGTTTTATTTATATTTATTTATGCATTCATAATGGTTTCCTGCTCCGTTATAGCATCTTTAAGAGTACACTCCCAATTCCTCTGTTTGCTACATTTTTAAATTAAATTCAGCACACAAAATATTAGTTATTCTCTGTTTTGTAGCTACGAACTTAACTTTTCTTGTTATTAAAATATAAAAATGTATTAATTGGCTTCACATTTATTAGTTATTAATAATAAGTTATAAGCATTAAGACATTGGTCATTGGCCATCAATCATTAGTGTGATTTCATTAGTCATCAAATATACCTCAGAAGCCATTAGTTACTATTTATAGGTCATTAATCGATGCTATTTCGAAATAAAGTCGGTAAATATAGTATGTTATTTAAGGGGAATTGAGTACACTTAAAAATGCAATAAATTTCTCTACATGACAAAATAAATCCCATTTCGCGTTGCCAACTGTGTTCAAATTTCTCCATTCTTTTCTTTTTTGTTGTAATTTTTTTATTGTAATGGGCGTGGCTAGCGGCAACTGGCAAATGTTATGCATTTTCTATATATAGATGTATTTTATGTGCATCGATTTCTGCTATATTGGCAAAATAAGAAATTGTTTTTGAGCGCTTTCTGGCAAAGGAAGTCATAAATAAGCCAAAAACTGACGCTGACTGGACAATCGAGCTGTGTCCATTGTTGTAGCTCACTTTTTGCTGACTTCAATGCGGGGTGTGCCATTTGCTGCTGCATCTGCGACAATTTGACCCAAACTAGCCAATTCGCCCGCATTGTGAGCAAATCAAGTTATTACGCCCAGTTCCAAACATGTGTGCATGTATTTGTTTGTGTGTGCGGGCCACATATGGTGCGCATAAATAGTTTCAGCATTTTCTATATTCCATTGACTTTGTCGCGCCATGCGGCAGTCAGAGGATGTGGGGCAGCTACAAAGTTTCTTTATGCGCTTTCCATGAACATTTCGTGGCAGGTTTATGTATTTAATGGACTTTCCACAAGTTTTTGTTGTTGCTTTTCTTTTATTTTTTGCTTTTGCTAAGTTGCTTTTCTTTGGCTGGCTGCGCGCCTGCAGGATAACAACAAAAGCAACAAACACAATAAGGCTGATGATGACGACGTCGCATTATGTCCATTCGCAAAAGTTTGGTGACGCCAGCATTTATAACCGCTTCAGCGTCCATTTTTATTATTAGCAGGCCACAAACGCACATGGGATAGTCGGGGGATGGCGTACAAGAGACGTCTTCACATGCATTTTGAGGCCAACGGCTGACGCATTTTATTATTCAATTACATTTAATGCACAAACATCTCAGAAAGCAGCTCATTTGCTCTGGCGCCAGCTCAGCCATAAATCGTTCAATGCAAGGCAACAAATACTCTGTATCTAGGGCTTTTAATCATCCGCACGCTTAATTTCAAAAGCGCCCAAAGCGCTGCTCTTGACATTTAACCAGCAAAGGTTCAGGGTTAAGCGCTCTGGCTGAATAAATGACTGAATGGAGCAGGCGCTGAAAGGCAGGCAAACAAATTCGCTTGAATAACATTTCTCATGCTTCCTTTCAGTCCGAAAACAACTCAATGCCAAAGGTCAGATAAAAAGCAAATGCATTGAGTCAGGTACAAGCTACTGAAAAATGCGAGCACAAATGGATTTTCAGCCCAAGTCAATGCAAAGTGGGTGGCAGACGTGAGCTGGGCTGGGGTTTGGTTGGGACTTAAGCTCAAGCATTTGCCATTAACCTAGACAAACCACCAAAAAACTAAGAAAAATAAACTGTTTTGAAGTGCTGCACTCAGCTAAATAAAACACGATCACATCTTACGTCCAACGTATTATTTACGTGTATCAAAAATTAATAACCTGACCGTTTTAGGCAGGCATGCCAATGCCGACGCTCAGCCAGCTCGGGGCGTGGCTGTGCATAAATCTTATGCATTCCTGCAGCAAAAAGTTTGCCTGCCACTCGACCGAGCTGCTAAGTTGTTGCTTTCCCGCACTCTCTCTAAACAGGAGGAGGGCTGGCTGCTTGTCAGATACTTTCTTTGACTTGCCGCCCTTTGTCTGGCAGCTGTAATAAAGTGTTGTCATGCATTCCGTGCAAACAGTAGTATATCATATTTACAAAAACAACTGGAAAACTTAAACTAGCGCATATCATTGTAGCGCAGGCAATTCCACTGTATAAGCACTTTATGATGAGCTCGAAAACTAGTTGTAAATAAAAAAGGGCATGGTGAATATATTCATAACTTTTTTGAAGTGTGTAATACATGTATAAATTATAGTTTAATAAGTAGTTTAAATAAGTTGGGCAAACAAAATAAAGCTAAGCTCATATCATATCACATAATATATAATAAATCATAAATGTTTAATTATAATTTACAAATGTTACAAATAAAAATATAATTATAGAATATGCCTTCCATTCCAAACTTTGTCTGCTTGTTGAACAACCTTCATTTTATTTTACCAAAACAAGTTTGTTTTTAATATTAGTTTACGTAATTAGATTTTGTTATTTATTTTTTTTTTGGCTTTGCATTGCAAAACAATATTAATGCTTCGCCTCGTTGTGAATAATATAGATGTAAAACTATGTCTTGACGATGCTCAATTTAAATTAGCAGAATATTTTGTTTCTATGTTTATTTAGAACTCTTAGCACAGTTATGTTCTGTTTGCAGGCATCAGCTAACTTCTTCTGTCTTTCAATCTAAAAACCTGATAAAAGTTGGTTGCCAGCAGTCAATGTCGGTCGAAGCTGCACTGTAGTGTACTCTAGGATATACTTAGGTATTCAACTTTTGACTGTCATCAGACCAGGCAGACGATAAACCAAATGCCATTAAATTTGTATGCTCAAACGGAGGTGAAGTCCTTTCGACTGCTGTTGGGTTTGTTGTGGTTGCAGCTGTTGCAACTGCTGCTGCTGCTGCTTCTGCTACTGCTGCTGCTGCTGCTGATGTGGTTGCTGCTTGTTATGCTGCAGTTGTCTGCTTCACACTTAACATCCGCCTCGGCTGTTCCTGTCTGTCGCCAATTTGATTTGTTATTGTTTACGAGCTGAATGGAAAGCCAAACACTCTCATCTTCTGTTCGCCTGTCTGGCTGGCCGGTTGCCTGTCCGTCAGACTGTCTGTCACTCTGTCTATCACTCACTTGGCAAACATTTTATGGCGCTTAATTGCTACAATTGTGTACGGATTTTAAAAGTGATTGAGATAGGCAAATAGCTACAGTGCCAGACGTTCGGCTAGTCGAGAATTATACTGCTAATGTGAGGCTGGAAAAGGTTGCAAATAGTTCTGCTAGGGAAAAGCTTTCACTAGATGAGGTGAACTAGCTTAATAAAGTTAATTTAAGGGATATCTAAATATACTTATTTTTACTTAACGTTACGATTCAACAGGGAAAACATAGAGTTCCATAGTTTGCATCTACTTACATATTAGAAAAATAGTGCCTGAATGGCCTATTACAAATTACAAATTGACTCATTTATTTAAAATAATGAATATATTAATAAAAAATATTTCAACTTAAGCCTGTGTTCATGGTAGCAAATAAGCTTGAGCCGACCTTGGAATATTTTTAATATATTAAGTTCTGATTTGCATCAATGTTAAATCGAGCGCAACTCAAAGGATCAGAATGGATGGCACCAAAGACTAAGCAATATTTGAATTAGCCATTCATTATGGAGATGAAATACAATTTTTTGTCATTCTTGCATACAATTAAATGTTGGAAAAATAAATGCATCAACAGTTGAATGAGTAGTGAGGGTCGCTTAAAAAACAAATGTGAAATTGATGAGCTAGGCGAATGACAGTCCATGACACGCCCCGCTCGGCCATTCCATCAGAACGTGCTGGACTCATCAGCAACAACAGCATCATCATTATCATTATTGTGTCCATCATGATCATCATCATCATCATCGTGTTTGCATAATGAACACGCGGCGAAGTGTGTTCGATAAATTGTCGAAATTCGTTTTGACTAAAAGTCAATAAAAGTCCACTTAAGGCTTCATTGTTGTCCGTTGCCGGAACTGAGCAGATCCGAGGGAGAACTGGCTACAAGTTGTCCACTGAATGTTGTTGCTGCTTTTGTTTTGCTGTGCATAAAAATTGTTTTTTAATGCGCGCACATCAATAGTCAAGCCAAATAGTCCGCAGCAAATTTAACTACCAACATTTTGTTGCTCACTTTTCGCTCTGTTTCGCTGGCATTAAAAAAAGCAGTCCGTTAAGAGGTTGTGTAGAGGGTGGCAAAGGTCACACTGGGGGGTGGCTTTTAGCAGGCAGACAAAACAAAACTGACAGCTACACTAAGTGCTCTCAACTTTGTCATTCACATAGTTTCTAGTTATGTTACAGTTTTTTCTTCTATGCAAAAGCCAAACCCTTTTTTGGGGGGCAGTCGTCAGCGCTTTGAAATTAGCTTTGGCAACCTTTTGCTGGCTTATTTTGGCCAGACAAACAATAAATTTAACTTGGCTTTGGCTTACGGCATCGTGAGAAGAAGAGAAGCTCATTAGCCATGTACTCGTGTACCTTTAACCGGCTAATGCGACTTTAACAGCAAGTTTTTGGCAGCACAAACTTTGCCTGCTACTGGTAGAGTTTGGAACGGGGATTGGGGTGGAAAAGGCCCGTGTGTGGCTAATTAGAACACATTTCTTCAATTTAACCCCGACAGCAGTAAGCGGGGCAACCTGTGCTGACGAAACAGCCAGGGAAAAGGCGAGGGGAAGTTTGAGTTCGATTTAATGAAACACATTACGTTGGGGTTGAAGTTGGGTGGGCGGATGTGTGTGTGTGTGTGTGTGTGAGGGGCCTGTTGCCATATATAAAGCATGCGCATTTTTCGTTAAATCATTTCCAATGAAAACGCTTAAAACTTTTCCCATGAATGTTATTGTTGCTGCTGCTGCTTCTGCTGTTGTTGCTGTTGAATTTGACAAATATTTATGCTAATAAAAGTGCCAACAGTTTTGGCTTGGCAACAGTCGAACTTTGTTGTTGTTGGGCCACGTGTGTGGCCAAAAGTTTACGTGTTTCGTTGGCTGGCGGAGTGCAGGGGTTGCGGTCGGGTGGAGTTGGCGGTTACAACTATCGTTGAAAGCTTAACGACCACTTAGAGCACCACAGCGCTGTGGTGCGTGATTATGCACTTTCAGTTTTAGCCTGGCTTAAGCCGTATGTAACGCGTGTGGCTTGTTATCCCTTTATATAGTTTGAAATTTTGTCCGGACTGCAGTCGGTATTATATCTATTTATATTATACCTGTAGTCTGATTAAATTGTTGTTAATTGCGAAATCATTACATACTTAAGGAAAAGAAAGATCCCTCTCTCTAATTTCCCAATTTTTTAGCATCACACTTTTGAAGAATCTCACTTTCTGATATGCTTTCTTTCGAAGTCTCTTAGACATTTATTCAATAAAATTGAAATTACAGTGTTCTTCAAATTTGTCTCTCCTTCTTAGATGAGATCTTTTAAAAGAACTTTTATTCAACATTATCATCTTCATTCTCTTGCACTCCTTTTAGGAATACAAATTTTTGCTTGTTTTCAACCTCTCTGTGATTCTCTCTCACAATCTCTCCTTTTGTATTATAATATGATGTTAATAAAATTATAAAACCAAATATTCCTTAATAAAAACGCGAATATATGTGGACATATTTGTTTTATTGTTCTGTCTCAATTTCTATATGCTGCTTATATTTATCCAATAGTTGTTAGATTTGTGATGTTAAATCCCATCAAAATCCGCCAAGTACATTTAAACGGGCATTTGCCATACGTAAATCAAAGTCTGGCTGGCTTTGCTCTCAACTTGGCTCAATTAGAATTGCCGCCAGGGCCACAGAGCCCCGAACTGTCGAAACTCGAGAATCCAATACCGGGAGAAACGAGAGCCACAGCCAAGCGAACCGAATTTGACTTTATTAAATTAACGTTTCATGTTCCTTTAATGAACAAAGTAAAGACGAAAATAATGATGCAGTTAGTTAGCCCGAGGGGGGCTGCTGAGTGGAGGCACTGGGCGCGGGGCGGTTGGCCAAGTAAACGTGTCGCTTTCACGAAAAACAAAAGACGGCGAAAAGCGAAAAATGCCGCAAGATGTTGCCGCATTTTGTTGCTGGCAACGCGTTGCTGCGGCTTTTTGCCGTAACAAGCCACTCTAATGACAATATTGGCACTTACAACAATAACAACAGCAGCCGCAACAGCAACAACAACAACAACGAGAACCGTAATAATTTTTGTGGTTATTACCAAGATTACAACAGGCAACAGCAAAGGCAACGGCAATGGTAATGGCAGCACACACACAGGCACACATACGCACGCACGCAGACCTAAACTGAAACATGTCACACACAGGGATGTTGACTCTTACACACACAGACACACCTATACACACAAATATATTTACAAATATATATGTACATATATATGTGCATGTGTCAGTGGCAACATTTATAGTCTGCTTAGAATTGGCAGCGCTTAGCAAACGTCGCGGCGTCGCAGCGGCCCGGACAGAGAGACTTCAAGGCGCAATGTTTTCATTTTTAATGAAAGCACGTAAAATGCGAAAAAAGTCTCGTACACACACATGCACGCATACACATTTGCTGGGCAGGCATTCATAGATTTACTTTAATTATAATTCTAGACGCGTTTATCACATCAACAACAAAACAAAACACACACATGTACACATACACGCACATTGTTTGGGAACAGTTCAACCGCGTACTTGTACTTGAAATATTATACTGGCACGAATACCAGACCAGACAACGGGTGTCTGTATTTGTGGCCACAAATGCGATTTTCATCAGCTAAGCCAACATAAAAACTAACAAGCACACACACACACACACACACACGCACACACGCCCACACACGCCACACACACACACGTAGAGACAACAAAATTTGCTTACAATTTTTAAATATTCCCTATGCTTGTGCCCTGTAATAGCACATATGCCAGCTATTTTACAATTTACTACTCATATAATTTTTAGCTGGACGAAAGTGGCTCACGTATTAAATTCCAAATTTTAAATAAACATTTTTCGCATTTACCAAATAATTTGTTAGTTGTAAATTAATGGCACATATATGCAAAACATTTAACAAATAATTCAATATTAAAATTTTGAAAAGCTTGCTATGAAGTTCATAAATATTTGGGAGTACTCTTGCACTACATAGTTTCCTTTTGAACTGCTTCTTCATTCATCGTAAGCCTCAAAACATTAAATTCCTTTATTATATAGCTTTCTTTTCTTGGATTTTCTTAAGGTATGCGACATTCGAGCGTCTTATTTATGTTATTTATTTTGGTAAATTTCTTGTCTTGTATACTTTTTGAGTGGCCCGTGGTAAAGGGCTTTGTTCGCATGATATATATTTACATATATATTGTTCGTATGACATTAGCTTTTATAATTTTCCTCTGCTCAAAATTCATGATGCTATAATTTTGCAAAGCATACAAAAGCATTCCTTGTTAAATATTGCAGCTAAATTGAATATAAAATTTACCAGAGAGTCAATGTGAAATTCGGCAAAGGCTAGGCAGCTAGGCTTAGTCAAACGAGTTAAAATATTTTATTAGAAGTTTGTTAAGCAATGATTAAAAATATGTTTTTACCAACGACTTAAACAGTTATATACGGCTTCAATTATTGTTATTTCGGATATGATAGTTAGACGAAATAGCGCCTTAGTTTAATCAGAAAAAACAATGCTGATTGATAAATAAATTAATACATAAATTTAAAGACAATTATAAAATATTGGTATTTACATCACAACTATTTCGAAAACTGGTCCGATTCTTACATAGACCATTTTTGAGCTTTAAATGACAAGAGGTAGGGCAAATAAAAGTTCATCAGAATTGAGATTCAGCCCGATCAAATGCGAAAATGAAGTTTCTTTGAACCGCTTTACGGAACAAACATCAAATAAAGTAACTAGTGTAAAAATGAACTCTAAAGCTTTTAACTCAGTGTTAATCTCTAATAAGTCAGTTAGTCCACGCAAGATAAACAATTTCATTAATGAGGATTAAGATATTGTATACCATAAAGCAAATGTTTATGCTATCAGCTAATAAATACATTTTACATCTATCCATATCTTCAAGTATATAAATAAATGACAGCCCTTTAGATAATGTAAAAGATATTTAATTTTGTCCTTTCTTTATACCTTTACATACAACCATTATTCTTTGAAAGCGCTATTTTTTTGAGCAACTGATTCGGTTCACAGTTAAAAACAATATTTATTCCCCATTTTTTCCAATTCAGCTCAAAACCTGTTTTTTTAGCGTGGCTTAATATATTCGATAATATTTTCTACTGCGCATACGCATATATTACACAGCACTTACATATTTGTACCTCGCATAGATATTTTTGTATTCCACAAACAATCCCATATGTTAAAAGCATGAAAGGGAATGTGAATACTTTAAAGTCCTCATAATTATATCACTTGCCAATAAAGCAGCTTATTTTTCATGTACATTATAACAAATATGAATAATATGAGCTTTGTGTATTTAATTTTTTGTGGTTTATTTAAATGTTTGGTCATATGCCTCATTAAGAATTAATCCCTATTAAGCTTACTTTATAACTAAAAGCAGCTGTGCTTTAACTGATGCCACGCATCGCGCCAGCCACATAAGGTCACATAGCAGGTGCTCAGGCCAGGCATCATATTACTAGCTGGATTTGAAGAGATTATAGCAAGCTGTAAATATAATTCAAATGTTATTGTTCACTTTGATAAGCACTTGTCCAATTGCACACACACACACACAGACACACACACACACACACACACACACACACAGACACACACACACACACACACACACACACACACACACACACACACACACACACACACACACACACACACACACACACACACACACACACACACACACACACACACACACACACACACACACACACACACACACACACACACACACACACACACACACACACACACACACACACACACACACACACACACACACACACACACACACACACACACACACACACACACACACACACACACACACACACACACACACACACACACACACACACACACACACACACACACACACACACACACACACACACACACACACACACACACACACACACACACACACACACACACACACACACACACACACACACACACACACACACACACACACACACACACACACACACACACACACACACACACACACACACACACACACACACACACACACACACACACACACACACACACACACACACACACACACACACACACACACACACACACACACACACACACACACACACACACACACACACACACACACACACACACACACACACACACACACACACACACACACACACACACACACACACACACACTCACTCACTCACTCAGGCAAGCCAAAAGGTTAATAGTCTGACAAACAGCTAAAATAAATAAACAGACAGACAGCACTAAGGCAAGGAATATATTGAAATGCCAAATATGTCTGTTGAAGTTATGCAACGAGAAATATGTGAGCATGGAAAATAATATTTATTTGATGTTTCCGTTATCATTGACAACAACAACAAAACCAAGAACAACAACAACACTTTTCCGAGTAGGAAAAAGCAATGCCAAAGCCCAAGTCGAGTTGCAGGCAGGATTGCGAGTCCATGCAATAATCTAATGTGTAAATACATATGAATTGTAAATGGGGGCGTGGCACATACAATATGTTACATGCCACTGAAAATGGCGCATAAGTAAAGTGCAAGCTTAAAAGGCAAATGGCAAAAGATTTACCCAGCAGCTAGATGAAGTTTTGCCCAGTTGCTTTTATTGCCTTGAATAGCTTCATCTGGTTGCATGCAATGGACGCTTGGCATGTGGCAGGCCGCCAACAATTGCAAGCCTCCGACTAGACGCTGGCACGTGCACTTGACTTTTCCATCGAGTACAGAACGCGGCAACAGCTACATGAGATGCCAACGACGCGTCGCCAAAAAGTCAATAATAATAGGTTGAAAACGAAAAAGGCGAAAAACTGCGCAGACAAATTCGTTTGAGAAGGGTTAAGGAATGTAATAATACTTAAAAACTTGAAATTCGACTCTGGCAAAGGCACATCAAACAACAGCAACAACAAAAACAACAACGACAACAACGAGTCAAGTACAATGCGTGCGGCTGGGTATAGGCAGCGCGTAGAACCACGGGGCGTATGAGTTATATTCAAAGTTGCTGTAAGCCGTCCAACGATCTCTGCCATACCCATCCCCGAGTCTGCTGGGCACGTCTTTGGCTGTTAGTGCCTGCTGCTTGACTTTTAAGTGGTATTTACTCATGTGCCCAACCCGACTCCACCCCCACCAGGCGCCTAACACACATGCTAACAGTGTTGTGTTGCAGTCAGTTCGTTTCGATTTGTCATTTTGCTGCCACGACAAAGCGACAGACCGACAGACAGACATACAGAGAGACAGTCAGGCGAGGAGAGCAGCAGAAAAAAAGCCTTCAATTCTTTGCATACTTTTGTGTATTGAATTTGAATTCAATTTCTGATGCTGAAAGGTTTTTAATCTTGTTTCTGGCAACTCATACCCAACCAGCCACCAACACCTTCGGCTCAACTTGGATTCCTGTTTTTGTTGTTGTGGCTTGCTTTGGCTCAAGGCGACCCTCTTTATATTTTGGCCAGTTGATTAGCTTAACCATATTTTGGCATTGTGCTATGACTTGTGGTTATTTCACAGAAAAGCCTCTTAGTAAATGGAACAAAATTTTTAAAAAATATATTTCACCAAAAGACATTTTAGCAAACTACTTATTAAAGACAGTATTTAACAACGAAGAATGATGTGCAGGACTAATAATGGCGAAAAGCCGTTGCATTTAAGACCTGAACAAAACGTGCAAATGCCCGAAAATATTCAAGCGATTAAATTGCATTTCTCGTCATGTTTGCCGCGTAAGCTGTAAGCGGATTAAAATACGCTGCCCATGGGCAGATTTTTGGTGTAGTGTCGCCCGAGTTTTGGATTTTTAATTGATTTTTGAACAGCGGCACAAAATTGTGACGATTCAGAGCAGAGCGGAATGCCAATGCATTTATCACATTTTTGCGTTGCGACCAACAAACAAAAAAACATAAGTAAAAGCAAAACGCATGGATGATAAAAGAATTTTCAGCGGAACATTTTTTTCGGTAGCGTTAAAAAAAACTCTTCCGCACATGTGTATGTGTGTGTGAGTGTGTAGTGTTAGTCTGTGCACGCATTTTGCAAATTTACCACAAAGCGACCCGGCATCCAGCTACAGCTTCAGTTCTCGCTCGAGCTTTGGTGGAGATTATAAAAGTAAACCGTCGGCCACGTAGCGAAGGGATATAAAGCGTAAACTCACGCACACATTCTGAACAATAAAATAACACAAAATAAAAAAATAGAAACAAATCAAAAAAAATGTAGAGATGAGAACTGAAACGCCAGCAGCAGCCACGTAACACACAAAAATGTGGTAGAAAATCACACGCACACAAAATAAAACACATTAAAAATGGCAAACAAAATGGCGGACATATTTTTGCCACAGCCGAAAGGTGAATACGAAAATAAATGCTGCCTACTTCTGGGCGCACGCGGGAGAGCTTTGCCAAATTTCCACATTTGTTTAGTGCTTAATGCCCGACGCTTTGCATGCCAAACAGGTGCTATGTAACTTATCAGATTGGCCCCGCAAAGCAGCCGAAATGAAACTGATTTATAAACTGAAAATGCCATTGAAAAATTCCCAAACAACGTTTGCCGTTATTTTATATATACCCTGTAATCAGTTGCGTGAGATGGAAAAGGTGAGAGAAAGTTGTGAAAGGTATTAATTTTGTTAATTATGTTGCAAAAAAGTTATTATCAGTACAATTTACTCAGTAATGTTAATGTATCGCTTTCTTTTCGCCTCTCTCTCCTCATTGCAGATAGAAAAGCATTCCAATTGGCATTTAGAAATAATCATCGCTTAGAAGAACAACAACATTCTCTAGACTCTCATTTTTCCAGCATATATTTGATTTCTGAGTAGTTGGTATCTATTAGTCGTATACATCAGCATATTTAGTCTTAACCTTTTTCCATTTTGTTTTTCCTTAACATTTTAAGTAACGCAATCTGACAGGGGGGCATCGGTTGGGCAGACACCTGCGTCCTCTGGTCGTCCCTTATTTCCACTCTTCCCTCTCTCTCTCACAATATTTGCACTCGGTAAATAGCAAAAATTCCGAGCGGCAATTGCAGTATTTGCCATCAATTTATTAAATAAGGCTGCAAACAGGCAAATAAAAAGCAGACGCTGATGGCGCCACAGTAATTTTGGTTTATAGTCGCGGATCTGTTAATGCGCTGACTGTCGGACGCCAGTCCACACGTTGCACACCCTTCCTCCCTGCCACACCCGCCCAGTCCACCAACACAGTCACAATCATCAGCAATGACGCTCATAAATAAAAATCACCGAGGCTTGAATTTTGCATGCATTTTCTTTCTGTTTTTTTTTTTGGTTTGTTTGTTTTCAACCAGTGAGAAAAAGCGCGTGAAAATTGCCTGTCTATAAATAATGGGCGCCAATGGGTGGCATCAGCACCACCTCCATCTGATATGACTGCTGTTGCATTATACTGTTTACCGTTGCAATTGGCTGTAGCTATTTGTGAGCCCAAACTCGTTACTGAATCTGTGTTAACAATTTTATACCCTTTCGAAACAAACAACAGACTATTGTGGTCTAATTTGAACACATTTGACGAGTTTGTGTCTCTCTCAGTTGTAATGCTGGGGTATTGTTAGTCAAGTGTTAGAATAGATTTATTCGTATAAAAAACTCTATCTTTTGAGATGTTCCTCTTTAAGGATGTTCACAATATCAAGAGCATCAGAAGGATCTTCTAAGAACTTTAAATAAAATTCGTCACAACGCAGCTATGTTCCATGCGCATCTTCATGTTTATCCCAAAATATTGTTCAGGCTGAAAAGGTGCCAAACCGATTTTTGCACAATTTAAACATTTGTAATCTAAGAAAAAATTAAATTAACCATTACACATAATAAATAATTCTACCCAAATATGTAATACACACTCAAATCTGATCTCAGATAGCTGTTCGATTTATATACATATTCATATGTATTCATATTCTAGCTTAGGTTGCCAACATTTTCTAGTAGAATTTAATAAAACATTAATAAAACATTAAGATCTTAAATATCCTGAATTAAAGTATTTTATATAATTTTAGATTCCCCACTTCTTATTATATGCCGTAAGAGTATCAGCTATTTGACGACCCATTAGATAAATGGACTTTCTGGAACTTGTTAGCTTCGGCGAAACTTAAAGGTTTTTAAGTATGCGACGAAAAAATATGTATAAATTATGTTAACTATTTATCGTAAATGCACAAACTGATTTAAAGCATCAACTTTGAGCTAAAATAATATTCATAGGATTGTTTGCACGCCTTAAACTTGCCTCACAAAGTGGCTGCAATTTAGTTACAAGCAGCGAAAGGCGCACGGAGACAAAAGACAAAAACTTTCTTTGGCGCCGCATGACGCAAATCATTGAAAATTGTTCGCTTCGCGCTTTTGGCCACATTCAGCATTAGAAACCACATTTTTGCTCTAATAAATCCAGACAGAGGCTGACTTTTGGCTAGCACAAATTTATGGCTCAGCCGCCTTGGGGCCCCCTGTTCTGGGCAAACTTGGCATTTTGTTCGGGCTTATAATTCATGCTTTAATTGGTTAAGTCAGTGGGCGCTGAGTGGGCATTTATTTATGGCGCCTTAAATGTAAAATATTTGGCGCAAAATCAAAAGATGCGCCCACCCTAAATCATATAAGTTATTTATGTGGCACATGCAACCAAAGCGGCTACGAAGTTGCAATAGCGCAAGTAGGTAGCCATTTGCCTAATTATTATTGGCCCACTCAAGTCCACACCAAGCTGGTATTAGGCGTCGTATGCGTTTAAGCATTGGATACAATGAGCTCTTTGCTTGTTGCTGTCAGCTAAAGAGATTCTCCCCCAAGGACTACAGCAACAACAATACCAATTAGTCGGCTTGTGAATTGTACCTGTGCAACCCTCATCAGGGCTTAAACGAAAAATGTCCGCAAAATGTTGGGTAAGCCGTTTCAAAGAAGTGAAGTTAGGTCTATTGGGCGTTACACAAATAAATTGTGATTTAGCCCCATTTCTATGGGAGCAAAGAGTGCTTACGTGCAGATCAGATATTTTTGGGCAACTCTGCGCCCTAGGAGAAATCTTAAACTCTATTCTATAACCGCATCTCTTTTAGTCTCTATGCGTCTCACAGACTTAATGGGTATCAGTTAAATTGATTCTTTTCATAGCTCTTAACCCAATTAACACTTGAAGTGGTTTGGTTCACCTCTGGCCAGGCGTGGGTTCGAGCCGAACAGTTTTTTCAGCTTTTTAAAAACACATTTGTAGCTAATGGAGAGAGTAAAACTTTAGGGAATCAGATATTGTTTATTAAGCCTAAAACTTCTCTATAAAATCGTAAAACGCTAAGGGTTATATCAGTGACCCAGTACAGTTTGCTTCTACACAATTTCAAGAGCATGGCAAAATTGTAGATTTTTTTATAAAAAGTTTTAACTAGTCTATTTACCATCCATGAATTACATATAAAGCAATACACATTGAAGTACTTTTGTCTGCTCGACTTGTGCATGGATTTGAGATCTTAGCACTTAAAGGATTTTTGTTTTTTCTTTTCTTGACTTTTTTGTTTTGTGCTGATTTGGCCTGAAAAACCATTGGAACAGCGAGGAAAATGAACTGTTTTTGTCACAGCACAAAGTCAGGCACTTTCTTTTATTCGGCCAAGTGTTTCTTTTTCCCAATCTCTCACTCTCTCTCTCTCTCTCTCTTTCTCATTTTGTCACCACCTTCCACTGTCTATGTTTTAGTGCTTATCACACGTCAAAGGCGCTTTTTGTCTTTGCCCAAATCTGCTTCAATTTGAGCCGTGCTTTGGCCGGGATGCGTGTAAAAAGTTCTGTTGTATAAACATTGTGTGATTGTTAGAAAAACATGTGCCGCTGGCATACAAAAACATTCACATACTCACCCACACACGCACACACAAATTGGAGACAAAGACAAACTCATCAAATAACGCCAGCGTGTGCATATGCGATTTTCCTGCCCCGCCGTATAACTGCTCCAGCTCCTTTACATGCTCCTCAATGTGCTTTATGATGAATAATCCCATATTTTTTCTGCACATTTCACTGTGTATCTCATTGAGTGTGCGTGCGTGCGTGTGTGTGTTGGCATAAACTCGCTTTTATAGTCCTCAGATTAGGTTAATCCTTTCGCTGTTTGCCATTGCGATCTCTCTCGGCCTTTTGTTCTAATGTTGAGCTTCTCGTTAAGGCGCGTGTAAAAAGCCTGGCTATAACTCTTTTAGCGCCCAACAACTTAGCGCTGCTTGTTGCCCTAATGAAAGCAGTTACAGTTTATGCTGAGCATACACCCACACACACAATTACACAAATGTACACACACACACAAGCACAATATTGGCGTGCTTAATGAACTCGCTGGCAAAAAAAGAAATCAACTCTAGACTTGATAATCACGTTGACAGCGGCAGTTGCCGCGTTGGCTGTTGTCAACTTCAGTTGCTGCGCCACCTTTTGTAAAAGAAACCCCTCTACCCTTACACACGCGTCCCCCTCAGAGCCCATGCCCATGCCGAAACAGCAAAGTTCAACATAATTTACGATGTATTAAGCGATTTTAAACATAACCTTGTTGTTGTTGTTACTTTTTTGCAACATGCTCCTTAGATAGGGCGGCAGATAAAAAGGTGAGGCACACACACACACACACACACACATACACACACATCTGAGTATGCATGCAGTTGACATGTGCGTTGATGTTGATTAAATTAATGAAATAAATTATGAGTTGCGTCGCGTCGTGCTTTTTAAATTGAGTGCGCGCCATCTTGAAATTAATAAAGTGCCCGTTGGGCTGTGGGCGGGGCAGCCAAGCAGCCGTCTATACACGTGTGTGCAGCATTTTTTATATTACTTATTTATTTTTTAATTTTGCATCAAAATAAATAAAGTGTTTAAGCCAGCGACGAGAAGGACGACGACGATAAGTCGAGTGACAGGTGACGTTGTCTGGGCCCTGATTTATGCAGAGCCATAGATGAGTTTGTAACGGCATTGTGTATGCCACAATTTATGCACCTGCTTAACATGATATGCATTTCATTACGCATACGCCACATTGGCCAAAGGCGGCACCTAGTGCAGGCAAGCGATACACAAATCTGGAAGGAAGAGTACCTGCGCCTGACTTCAACTTAACGCCGTTATGAATTTCTGAGTAAATATACAGCATTTTTAAATTAATGGAAATAATGAAAGGTTTTATTTAAGGAAAAATTGTGCCCGAGCAACAACTATCTAAATAGTCAAAGTAAATATTGAACAAAAAAAAATATATATTCATATTTAACTATTTATTTTTTAGATTCTTTTTTTTTCATTACGTCCGGGCAGAGATTTTAAACACATCTTAAGTTCCATAAAGAGTTCTAAGGGAGAAATTAAAAGTATTTACCAAACGCTGTTTCGTTCAATACATGCTCACGATTGGATCAAGAGCGAAAAGAAGAAATAAATTGCAAGCACTTAAACTGCTCCGCATTTACTTTGATCTGCCAAAATTGACGACTGCTCAATGCAAGCTCACAATTGGATCTGAAATTTAAACTTGCATTTCGAATAACATGATATTCCCATTTGTGCACACATAACCTCACAGGCAAGTGCCACAGAGATTTCTCTTTTGTTGCTATTGTCCTGTCAAGATGAGCAATAAAAACCCCTTGATGAGAGTGCAGCCCATTTACAGTGCGTAACCCCAACAATAACAACTGACTACGGTGGCTGCAATGCCATGCGACTAAGTGCGATTTGCCATGCCTCTCGCCGCCATCCGACCCCTAACAATGTTGTCGCTCTGTGAATCTGCTAGACTATGCACTGACTGGTATGAGGGGGTAGGCAGCAAATTTTCGAATGCTATGGCCGTGCCTAGGCCAAAGCGACTTGGACATATCCAATAATGGATGCAATGCAATGCAACTGCGCTCTTGCAACGGTACAACAGCAACAACACCAACAACAATGCCAGTTGCATCAACAATAGCCACCAAATTAGCCGACACACATACGCACTCACATAAAAGACTCTGCTGAATGCCCTGCATATGGCTCCATTGTATAATGGAGCACTACAAATTGCAGGCTAGCTAACAATACGACAGTCCAAAAGATAGAAAGAGTGAGTGGAGGTGAGCGAGTGAGGGGCTGTGGGGGCCAAATGTCACATACCATTTAGCTGACAGACAGCTTGAACCGCAGGCTGTTGAGTGACTTTTGTAGCCTGCTTGTGACTGAGCCCAGGACAGGACAGGTGTGCATCTGCATCCGTTGAGCATAATCTGGTGACATCCGCGCCATTGGGCATCTCCAAAAATGTGGAGGCTATAGAAAGGCTTGAGAGTATGAATTCATTTATTTTATGCATGTGTTCAGTTTCTATTTTTGACTTTTAGGAGCACTTAAGATTTAAGAAGACTGGAGAAATGGGTTATGATGTCCTAAGTTATGCAACAGGCAGAACGAAAAGCATCCGACACCACAAAGTTTATACAGTGAAAGCTTCCACAACCGGACGCCCACTGTCGTGGCGTTTTTATTTTTTTCGCGAAATTCACTTTGTACGGAAAAGAGTTAGTGAAGCTTACGAAAATGTCTGATTAAGGGAGTTGTCCATTATGGAAGCCTTTACTGCTAATTACTGAGCAGGACGACAAGATGAATCGATATCGCCACGTCCGTTCAGTGGCCAGTTTATCTGGACTTCATTTATTTGAATTAAAGCCACTTGGAATCTTTCTAAGATATAATTAAAATAGCTGGGGGAATAAAATTAAAATCAAGCCAGTTATATACCATACTGTTCCTCAGACTTTTAACAGAGTCCAAAAAGGTATTTCTTTCTAAGATATAAATTTGTTGCCCGAGCAAATCTTAAAATAAAAATGAAAACTTTCTAACATTCATCTTTAAATTGCCCATGAATGTAGTTTGCGAAACCGCACACAATCACATTATGCCAATCGAGCTGTGCAGCAATATATCGTTTGATCAATTTCATCAGCTATCGGCAATCGCAGCCCAAAATTAAGTTTGTATCGATAATGGGAAAAGAGTTTCAATTAATTCTCAGCATTATGCAAACTGCAATGTGACATTTATTCAATAGGAAAATCAAAGTTCTAACTAAATTAAATACTAGAAATCATCATCATCGTCGTCGTCCTCGATGACAGCTAGACGCCGTCGCTTGGCCGGCTCGGTGCTGGCTGGCTTTTTGCGAGCCAGAAAATTGATATCCTCGTCCTCAGTATCCGTATCGGGCTCATCCCGTTGTTGGCCATCCTGCTCATCATTGTCGCTGCGTGGGCGTTTGTTTGCCTTGTAAGCGGGCTTGGCGCCAGCATCATCGTTGTCGCTATCCGAGTCAATTACATTAGCACGACGTGTGCGCTGCAGGGCCCCGGAAAGAGAGTTGGCGGAGACGGGTGTCTTGATTGTGTTATTCGCCTGCAATGTGGCATTCTCTTTGTTGTGCTCCGTCTCTACTGGCAGCACTTGCTCCTGCTCCTCCTCGTGCTGCTGTTCCTCCTCCTCCTCGAGCTCGAGCAGCCGCGCCTTATAGCCCTCCGAGTTGAAGTTGAGTGCATCATCGTCCTGCTCCTGCTCCTCTTCTGTTGTTGCCTTGGTTGACTCATCCAAAACCATATCCTTCAATTTGATTTTAGTGGCTCGCTTAGCTTTCAATTGTTCAAATAAATCATCTGTGTTGGGCTTGCCAGGCTGTTGCTGCTCCTGCTCTGGCTCGGACTCCTCGCTGGACACATCAGGCTGTCGCTTTTTGCGTGCCAATTTGCGCGCTATTTCATTGACTTCCTGCTCATCCACCGATTCCTTTTGTTGCTGCTTGGCTTTGGCCTTGCGTGGTCTCTTTCCCTTGGCCTTCATTGGCGGCTCGCGCTGCTCCGCATCATCGTCGCTCTTGCTGTACATCAGGCTGTCCAACTTGCGCTGCTGCTGTGCCGTTATATTTTGTGCCGCGGCCCGTTGCTGACGCCTGCTGTGCTTGTCTATATAGTCCTCATCGTTCTCCTCATCATCGTCTCCACCTGGGAGAAGCTCCTCGTCGCTGTCATTGTCTTGTTCCAGCTCAGCGCCAACTACAATTTTAGCGCGCAGCTTTAGATCTGCCGCATTGAGATAGCTCGGTATGCGCCAATAATTCTCCATGCCCGCCACGGGCGGTTGCATGCCTAGCGCCAGCAGCACCTTCTGAAAATCAGCCAGCTCCATAGCATCCTTTTGTATATCGAGCAGCGGCAGCAGCGGTACACCATCATCATCGTCCTCGGCTGCCTCTTCCGTGTCCTCGCTGGCATCCTCCAGGCATTCCCTGACCCAGTCTAGCGCCTCTGCATACTTTTCGGCATCCACCTGAGAGATAAGAGCACGCACCGTGCCCACATCGAGGGGTGTGCGCACTCGCTGACGTGGCTTCGATTTGGCAAATGCGTGCTTGGGCAGTGGCTCTCCAAATGTTGGCTCTTCCATGTAATCCTCCTGCTCCTCCCGCTCATCGCTATCGCTGGCCTGTTGCTTCTTAGTGGGCTTGCGCCTGCCCTTGCTCGCCTTGGCGGGCAGAATCTCCGACTTGTCTGCGATGAGATGCAGCTGCAGCATTCGCTTGATGATCTGCTGCTTGTTGCGGCGCTCCTCGAACGCCGTCACAATGCGTTCCAAACAATCTATAAGGACATCAAAATTCAGTTCCAATCAGCAGCTGGACGCAGCCAACGCACCTGGCACAAAGCGATGTTCGTCGTATAAGCTGCTCAGCTGCTCGTCCTCCTCCGGCTGCCACAAGTTCTTGCCGCCCAGAGCCGCTTTGGTGGAGCGCTTTGTAGGCGCCTTGAAGACCAGATCCAATTCCTTGAGTTTTTTTAGAATGCCGCGTCGTGTGCGTGTCTTGTCAACCAAATTTTCCAGAATCCAATCAATCACATCTGAAACAGCACAAAAACACAAGCACACAAGCGACACACAACACGCACGCACACACGATTTGATTACAGCTGTTGCTTTTTGTATTGTTCATTGTTTTCTACTTGTATACCCTTTTAAAAAATGTTGTCATGTGTAACGCTTTAGCAATCCTCTAATATATTTATATACAATTATATATCTTATTTGAGAACAATTGGTCGAAAACGGACTTTTTTTCGACGAAACCTTTTAGATTCTTAGAATAGAGTTATATTCATCAAAATTTATAAAAATCGGACCGGACTACTATATTATATAGCTCCTAAAGAAACGATTAGAGAAAGAAAATCTACGAAATCAGTTTTTGACATTTCAAAACATCTTTAAATAAATATCATATTAAAAACGATCGGTCTTTCATGAATTTGTTTACATTGAATACTTTTTACTTTGAAATTTAATGAGGTTGATTATGGCTTAAAAAAATAAAAACAAATTCGTATGAACATTCGTTACTTTATGATCGATTAAACTTTTCAGTTTGAAATATTTGTTTTGATTTCTTATCCTACAAAATGTGCACGTTACCAGTCTACTTTATGATGCAGTTTTAGTCATAGTCACATATTTTTGCTAACCGTCTGCAAGGGTATTTAAAGTTCGGCAGCCCCAAAGTTCACAATGCTAACTGGTTTTCTATTCGGGCGATTTTTTTTTTTTTTGTTGTCTCTCTCCGATTGCTTTCATTCATTTAGCGTAAATTGGGTTTTAATTTACAGGCAGGGGCAGTTAGAGCCCGTTGTCGTGCATTTGTCATAGTTACCCTTATCGGTTTCGGGATTCCGTTGATTCTCCTCGAATAGGAAACGCAACTCCAGCTCCTGCTCCTCGCTCCAGGCGCCCTTGGTGCCGCTGCAAAGCGAAATGAATACGAGAGAAGGCTACAGAACAAGTTCTTCAAGCTGGACGATGCCCAGCATCATTTATCAACTGCCAAACGAAACTAGTCGCAGCAGCTAAACGACAGGCGCAGACAGCGTCAGCCGAGGGCTCAGTCAATCATGCGCCCATTGTGCTGATGGGCCTTTAACCCCAATGTGACCCCCACATCGCAAGCACACAGACTCGTCCCTGGTGGTACTCACGCTTCATAGGCATCACAATAGCCCGTCTCCAGCTCGTTGGCCTCTCGTATGCCCTTGTAAAATAATAACTCTGCATAGATTTTTGGATTAGTTGGTGCCACTTCGACAAATTTGCGCACCACATAGATGCCCAGGCGGCGCAGTTCCTCCTGATGGGCGTCACGTTCCACGCTGAAGACTTGTTGAAAGATACGAAACAGCTTGGCCTGTGAAGGGAATGGGAAGTATGTCTAGAGGACAATGCCACTTCATATTCAAATGAAAAGTGCCGACAAAGACACAGCCAACAGCTGGCCACAAGTTAAGCACGGGTTGGGTTTTTTGTTGGGGAGTGGATGCCGGGAGCCATCGACTGCCATCCTGTGGTTGCCGCCTGCGGTTCGGTGCCTGCGGCTGCTGCCAAAGCAAGATATCATTTGCAGTCGGCAAAACTTTATAAATGCTCAACCCCTCAACCCAGTCCCAATTGGGGTCCTGTGTGCCCTGTTTTGTGTATCGTTCGCCCCTTGTTGCTGTCGTCCGTATTTGAAATTTAATTTATCCTATGATTGCGCAGACCCATTAGTGGTTTTGACTTTGCATATGATGCTACTTTTGTTTTGCTTTGCCGACACACTCCATCCCGGCCCACTCGGAATCTTCCTTGACGGACACTGGACATGTCTCCCAGTGCAACAGACAGCAGACACTGAGCCGGCTTAGATGGCAAACGATATGCAGCTGTCTGGGCCAAGGGCTGACGTGCTGTCCCTGCTCTGTCCTGACTCTCGACTCATATGTCTGGCGCTATTTGGTCTAGATAATGCGCCATTTGTTGGTTACTCTTGTGATCAGCCATTGTATAGGGCGCACATAGCTTACAAAATACAGCTTAAGCTGCCCTCAGTAATATAATATGATGCCAGGCTGGTGCCTCTGGACCCGCGATGCCGCCGGCTGGCGTTGAATGTGATTTATGAACTCTGCTTAAAGAAAAGTTTAATTGCCAGCCGTGAAAAGCAGCAGGAATCGCGCACAAAAGAGCCGCATAAAATATATGCATATATTTAACAAAAAAGTAAAAGTTTGCGCTCAAGCGAATAGCAAAATACTCTATAAGAACTTTGAATAACTTCTATATGAGACTTCGAATATAATATACTATATAATAAATAATATATAATAAACAGAAAACTGTTTTGTAGACTACCCAAACTTAAATATATTTCGCTTTTAGTAACTCTATAAAATATAGATTGTATATATAAACTGAGGAACTGAAATTGAAAGAAATGCTATGAGATTTGCTATGCTGGCAGTATTGTCCAGGTTTTCATTTAATTTTCATTAGTTTGCCTCGCAATTTTCGTCAGTCGGATGCATTTTCCAAAGGTGAAAAATAATCTTCTATATATGACATCAATTTGTAAACATAATTCAAATCACATAAAGAACAGACAACAAACACATTTCTTAAGTAACGAAGTGGAATTCGGATTCGAAAGATTGGTCGTTGGAATATCCCAACCAGAGTTACATATATAATTTCTAAAACAGTTATACCTAACACTCAATATGCACAAGAATATAAATAAGACATCTTCTGGGCTCAGTTTAGGATTTCTGCCTTAATTTCACATAAACCAGTTAGTTCGATTCTATTCAGTTCTATTCCACTTCACCCTATGGGTCCACGGGTTTTTTATAACGTGATTTAGATTAAATGGCAGAACAAATTGTTGCTAGGAAAATGGAAAAAACTCTTAAAAGTCTTCAACAATTTCTCTACTGATTAGAACAGGTGTATCTGCATAAAAAGGAGAGCGAAGGTCAGATAAATTTGTTCTTCTGGATATTCAATTTCTTTGAAACACAAATAATATTATAAAGAATATATAAAACATTATTTTGTACAGTTTGCTAAGCATTTTTGACAGCTTGGCCTCAGTTTGACAAGTCGCACTTATAAACCAAGTTGCTCTATATACCCTATGTTGCGCAAGCAACACAAACAGGCATATTTGAACGTTTAATTTCCCCGCAGTTCTCACAGTTCGCAGCAGTAGCTAAAAAGTAAAACCGAAGCAATGCTGCGGCTCAAGCCAGCGCGTAAAAGGCTTAAAAAGTTCAAATTCCAGCTGACAGCAGAAGGGCTTCAAAAATGGGACAAACAACTAAGTGAGGGGTGCAGTGAGAGAAAAGAGAGTGAGGGTGAGAGAAGCAGGAGCTGCTGTTGTGGCAACTCATTGAAGAATATATAAAGAAGGCGCAGTAAATATTGTTTGTGGCTGGCACAAATAGAAAAAAGGTTCGCTTAATTTGTACAAATTACCATAAAAATGAAACCAGCGAAAAAATGGGCGCCTCAACGTTAGGCGACTGCAGACTAAAGAACGGGCAACTGGAGCCCGGAGTCTGAATGGTAGAGGCTGGAGTCTGAAGTCATGGCTGCTGAGCCGCAGCGCGCTTTTTTGCATTTGACTTTGATTTATGTGCTCCCGGACACAGGTCCCGGCGAAAACAGAATTAAAACAGCAGGAGGAAGGCGGCAGACGGAAGACGACAACACCCAGCTAAACAGTTGGCCAAAATCATTTGGCTGTCGCATTAAGAGGCCAGCAAAACACTCACCTGGTAGAGCATGCCAGGACAGGAGCAGCCATAGGCGATGCGATGCAGTATGGTGACAGCAGCTTTAAGGGCCCGCGTTGGTATCTGCGTCCAGTCGGTCAGGACCAATGTGCAGGCGCGCACAATTTTTGGATGCAGCAATCTGAGTGGAGGAAATATTGAAATTTTACGTATAAACAACCAAGTTTTCGCTTCACATTTTAGACATCACATGCCCAAGGCCATGGCAATTTAAATCTATTCCTTTAAAAACAAAAAGGTTTCATTCAAAGTTGTCCGCCCGTTTTACTTTTGTGGAATGCACTTTAGAATAACTTTGAGATTGTGCTGGATGTCGATAATTAAACTTGTGCTCACATAATCTTCCATCAAAGAGGTTTGCATCTATAAAAAGTGCGAAACACGTTTCAAATGAATTTTTACAAAGATCTTTGAATAAAGAGCTTAAGGGCCGCTCGATCGATCGGATTGAAAACTCGTTTCCACAGTAACGGATGGAATTAACGACATGTAGACATGTAAAACAGGGACATAGTCAGAGTTGGTTTCAAGTTCAATTAAATTATGCAAAATTTGAAAATTTAGCCAATTATGATTGAAGCATTTATCTGCAGCAAAAACTTTGAGAAACATTTGCAAGACAGCTAAACAAAATAGCGGCACAATTTAAATACAAGTCGCAAACGCAAACTTAATGCCATTTAATAATATAATTGTTGTCGTTGTGGCCATTTAGAAAGTACACCCTCCCCCTTCCCGACAATCGTGCAGCTGTGGACGTGGCATCAAGTTTTTGGCGTCCATAAAACTTTGGGCACAAGTAATTTCTGACGCTAATCCTTAATTAGTAGCCACGAGCTGCGTGTTGGCGCTTGGTTTGTGCCTTTCAATTAAAATTACAATTACAATTTTCAACACGACCATCACTGTACAGGGCTGGGAACTTTTCAAATAACAGCAATAAAATGTGGCCAGAAAAATGCCAAAAAATATAAAAGGAAAAAACATTGCAAATAGCCGGCGGCTGAGATTTAAATGAGAGCTTGGCGTAGGGACAGGGGTTTTGGGGACATTTGTGGTTGAGGCTAATTTACCTGCGAGCAAAATCCTCGAATTTGAACGTTTTCTCTGTGAGTCCATTATCTGTATTAGAAGGAGGAAAGAACGGTGAGGCGCATGACAGGCAAATGCCATTAGTTGCGAAAACATTTCACCATTTAATTTTTCAATATTCACACAGTTTCTCAACACTTGCCTGGCTCGCCGAACTCCTCGTTTTCTATTTCCTCATCGCTAGCGTTGGCTTCATTCTCATTCTCATCGTCATTTGGCTCGTCCGTGGCATCAACTGCAAAAGAAATCAGAATTAAATTAATTTTTTTACAAAGCTTCTATATACTATGCCCTGTACTGATATGATATATCAGATAGGGTATTCAAAAGATCTGCATGCATATATCACATGTGTGTTTGCATGTATGTTACATGTCAAATGCATGATCTTTATTATAAAATAGGTTTTTATCTAAATTATAAGTACTCTAATTTTAAGGAAAAAAAATGTATATAAATTCTAATTCACTTAATTAGGCAAAAGCTAAACTAGGCTCTCGAACCAAGCTCTGAGACTACGGTTAACTGACCCTCTAGGTGCTCTTGCAATCAGTCTACAAGGTACTATTACTACACCTGTTCTTACCTCTCCCAATAGTTCGAAAATCTCATTCTGCTGATGTAATTCTTAACAAATGTAGGCTACTAAATTGCCTAGAAGTGCAGATATGTGTTGTTGGAATTATAATTTGCAATACAAGGTTGCTTTTAAATAGCTCGACCATATTAACTGTGAGAGAATGATTCACTTAATTTAGGATATTTATTAAATTTAGTATATGTGGGTAGTAATCCTAGGGCTTGCTGTTTTTTACTTGTTAAACACTCTTAACAGACTTCTGACCCTTCTAAAACCGAATGCTTTACATAATCTTTAACATACATAGTACCTGTTGAGCATACTCCTGTGCATACAAGGCATTAATAATGTGACATAACTATTCTACTACAATTCTAAATACTTTTCAATTACTTACTTTATTGTAATTCAAATACCTTATTTAATATTTACTTAGTTCGACAATTGCTTTGTCGAGTATTTGTTATAAAAAAATGTCCAATTAATCAGCTAGTTATTTAAGATAAGTAGTGTATATAAAAGATAATTTTAGCGAGATTAATATATGGGTCATTATTTAACTCTTAACTACAGGATATCCGGGCAGAAATAGAAAGCAGATCTTTGTTGAGTTTCGTTTCCAACTGCATCTTTAAGAGCAGAACAAACCCCTTATAACATTTCGCAGAGCATTAAGAAAGTCAGCGTTAATTGTGAGTGCGCCCACTTATATGCAGGGTGCTCACTGAACGAATCACTTCAATTGTAAATCATGGCCTGAGTGGCTCGGCTCCACCTCAAATGAATTTGTACTGATTTAAGACAGAACAACAAGCGCTTGCCAAATGGCCATTAACAATAATTACGACTGCAGCAATGCACAAACAAGTGCACTCAAATACACTCCACACGCACACATATATACATAGACACATGCAGCAAACACAGATACACCTACACAAAAACACACACAGTCACTTGCTAACAAACGTGAATTTTTGAATGAGCTACATTCGACTGATAGATACCTTTTGCACAGCAGTAAGGTGCTGGAAAGGTGATATCTCTTTTGGTATTTACGTCTCAATTTTTTTTCTAAGGCTTAATCTTTTTAATTGAATTTCATATAGTTATTTTATGAATATAAAATAAACACAAAACCTATAATGAAACAATCGAGCTTTCATTTTAAGAATATTGACTTCAGTTTTAATAATAGACTTTGTCAAATGCAGCATTAAAACTAACATCACCTAACTAGATTAGTACCAGCATTCTCCTTTCGACTTTCGACTAATCAACTAGTGAGGTCTGCAGACAAAAGAACAAAACCCTTTTTTTTACATGGTCATGGTGACATTTCGCCCGGAAATGCACACATACTCTTTACCCCTTTTGTCTTTTGGGTATAGGGTATAAAAAGCAATGCCAGTCAAGAGCACACTCTACAGAAATTGGAATAGGGGTAGGTCAAAGGGATGCTCAATGGGATATAGAGCAAGAAAGAGTGAGGAAGGGAAAGAAGGAAAGAGAGACAGAGAGAGAGAGAGAGAGTGAGAGAGAGAGATAAAAATAGACAGATCTAAACAGTGCAACAATGCAACAGAACAATTTGCATGCCAACTGACGCGAATGCCAACTGAAATCAGCCGGCCACTGTTTCAGGTGCCGCTGCCATTGTGGCTGCTGCTCCACCTGAAGCTGTGCCACAAAATGGTAACAAACCCCAAAAAATGGCTCTCTGTTGCAAGTACAAGTTACAACTTCATTATGCAGTTGCATTGTGCGGCAGGCAACAGCCAACAGGCAAACGCAGCCTGCAGCGTGTGTCGCTTTATTAACATCTTGAATGTGCGGGTCACAGTGCAGGGCGGGGTAGGGGAAAGGTGGTGGGGTTTGGGTTGGTTGTGCCGCGGCTGCTGATGCAACATTGCTGTGCCCCATCATTAAAATACAATTTTCTGTGTCAGGTTCAAGCTGCAGCGCACAAACGGACGCACTGTGAGAGAATAAGTTTGAGATACGGTGACAACGTGCATGTCTAAAGGACTACACGACTGTCCCATAGTCGTAGGACTACAGGACTAAATGACTACAACGACAACGGGACTGTAGCGATATTAGTGCATGTCCTTTTTTGGCACAGCTTTTGTTGCCGGACAAGCCAAACAGCAGACCCGACACCCTGGCAACGGGAACCAGGCGAACAACAAGGCCATTAAACATGAACCTCGTTACGGCGTCAATTTTGATGTTGATGTTGTTGTTGTTGTTGCTTAGCTTTTGTATGTGCCCTGCACTTGCTGGCCTCACTTAATGACTTTTGTGCATACACATACACACACACACACAACGTACACAAACACCTGCCTGACCTTATCCAACTATGCACACTCAAAGAAAAAGTACTAACTTCTTACCTACACTGCATAGAATTCGGAGCTACTTATTGATATATGCATAAAATATTTTAATTTTGACAATTCTTTAGTAAAGCATAAATCGAAATAGATTTTAATTGAAATTCGTCAATTTTTAATAATTAGCAAAGCCTAAGATTAAGTACAAAATATTAAAGATTTCATTCTTAAAAAAATAGGCACAAATCGCTTGGAATAGGACTGCGCAACTTCTGGGACTACAATTTGTTCAGATTGAACATATAATTTAAACAAATTTAATTATCAAAACATTTATTAAATGTTCTTCTGGAACCACAATATTTTTTTAATTGAACAGAAAATTTGTAAACTGGAAAGTTTCCTAAGAAATATAAAGCACACGAAACTAAGTAAAAGAATATGCATTCTTGAAATAAAGCGTAAAGCGTTTGCAATAGAAATACAACATTTATTCAGAAAAAAAATTTTCTTCGAATTATTAAGCTCAAGAAACTTATAACAAGAATTTTGTATTCTCAAAACTATCGTAAAACGTTTGAAATGGAAATATAACAATTATTTAGATAAAAATTTTCTACGAATTATAAGGCACAAGAAACATTTTACAATAATTTGCATTCTCAGAACGTTCTTAATTAAAGTTCAGAGCTTCAGTTATTAAGACTAAATTGGGGTTTTCTCCGAGTGTATTTGCTCTCTGCTGCTGGGTGTTGTTTTCGAGTGTTGTTGTTGCTGCTGCTGCTGCTGCTGCTGCTGCTGCATGCGGTGGCAAACGTGCCCTTGTTGGGTTTGTGGTCTGCAGCAGACAGCCATCCACCCACACCTCTAGTAATAACCATTTTTCGGCAGCAATTAATTTCAAGTTTAACACGCAGCGTTGAGAATGTCCAATCCAGTGCTCACACCAGCTACAGTCCCCCCACTCGCAGGACAAACAAACAGCAGAGTCAAGCGAAACATTATTACATAATGTGGCTTGTCTGCCACAGGCTAGCAACTGCATCTGTGGCAACAACAGGCGAAAAGTCAACGCCAGTTGACTGCACTGTGTAGTGGCAGCTGCAGGGGGCATATGATGCTGCCTAAGTTGGCATGATTGTCTACGCAAAGCAAACGTAGCTGAGCCGCTACTTAAGCAACAGGACATAATCCTGGCCCACCACTTGTGTGCGGGTGCAAGCAGTCAGTTTCAAGGACTTCGCAAATGCAAACAGGTGATGACAACGACGACAGCAGCGATAAGCAAAATAATAACAAAACCCAGTCAGCGAGAGAAAAAGAGTAACAACAAAAGCAGCAAAGGCGACAACCAGAGAGAAACGCATAAGACGAGAGCGAGCGAGAGCGACCGCTCATTGACACAATTGCGGCGCAGGCGCTGGCTTAAATTCGAAAAGAAATTCCGATTCGCAGCACTCGGCTGCTTAAAAAGGCACGTCCTGGCTGCATGCTTAGCTCAGTCTAGTGCTGGATGTATGAACGCAAGGACACTCGTGCAGTGCGTACTCCAATCAAAAAGTGACAAAACAAATGTGAGGCCAAAAGCCTACGAGTTGCCAAAAACAAAAAGTTAAATAAATAAAAAATAAAAACAAAGAAAATGTAAATTTAACTCAAAGTAAATTTTGGCCCAAAGCCTGAACTACATGCTTAATGCTGTGTCTAGTGAGGGTGTGTGTCCATGTGTGTGCGTGCAAGTGCTTTGTTATGATGCTTATGCCTGTCGCTTCTATTTTTTGTTGTTGTTGTTGCGTGTGGCAAGCAGCAAACGTCAAACTTTTTTGTGGCAGACATCAGGGCGTCAAGGAAGCTGTGACTTTTGTTGTTATTGCCTGGCAGCGCAGGATGTGCCAGCAGCTGAAGGCCTGACTCGCTGCTGTGAACTCAGCTGGCGCTATTTTCGTTTAGTCATTCATAAATTTATGTAGCATACTTTTGTGCGCTGCTAGTTTTAGTTCTTTCCATCTTTTTAGAGCTGCTAGCAAAAACCTCATATTTTTAGCCAAGTTTTTCTTAGTGTTTGCTTGTGTGTGTAAAAAACCAGCTCATTTCCGCTGCATGCTAGCCATATACACACACACACACACACACTCCGGAACACACACACCTAAACAACAGCGTAAAAAGAAAATTTGACATTTAACAGTTTAGAATTACTTATATTTGTTAATACTACTTTTATATTAGAAACAAGGAAGATAAATTAATTATTATGATTAAAAAGGAAGAAAATTAACAGGGTGTATTTACCGTATTCAGTTATTAAATAAAAATTAAAATCTAAAATAAATATCTAAAATAAATTTTTAATAAGTACATTAAAGCTGCAACCTGCATTTAATTTCAGTGCTTAACATTTAAAGCAAACTGAGACAAATAAACAAAACAAACCAAAAATAAGCAAAAAGGAAAATAAACAAGTAAAAGAAAAAACAAACAAAAAGAAAAAGGAGACCAAATCAAAACGAAAAACGAAATTTAAACGTCTGCATATTAATCAGCGGCCGCTCTCGCGACGCGTCCACGCCGAGCACAGCCTCAGCTTTGAGCTGGACAGGACCTGCTGCAACAGGACAACTTATCATCAAGGATTTACAGACGCCGCGCGTAAAGCCGCTTAGACGTGAGGGACGCGTTCACATGCCCCAAAGCAAACGCTAATCAGGGGCCACAGGAACAGACGCGCGCTGGGCGCGGCTCGCTGAGCGACTGCCGCTGCTGCTGCTGCCACTAGCCACTGGCTACGCCTCCTGCAACAACAAGAAGCAGCAGTAACGTCGGCTCATTTGGCCACTGCGGATTATGTTAATTAGGTAATTTTTGCTTTGATTACTCGTACCTTGAATTTGCGACACAACCGAGCCCCCCAACACATCCCTCACAAACCACCCGGCTACCTCCCACTCTCGGGACCTGTCCACGTCGCTTACATATTTATGAAATTTTCATGTAAATCGCGCTAATTCATGCACATTTTGCTGCCGCTGCCGCTGCTGTTCTTGCTGCGAGGGTTGTCGCTGCTTTGCTTTTTTTTTGTGCTTTAATTGCAACATAATTTTCTGTTCTTTTTTTTTTTGGGTGGGAGTTTACACTGCCCAGCCAAATTATTTTCGCAAAGAAAACAAAATATAATTAAAATGCGCTCCAAACTTTATGCTTAAATTAGAAAAGTTGTCAAGTGATTTTTATTTAAAATTATGTTATCGTATTTGTCTTTGGCAATGCACAAATGCTTTTTAATTTTCCTTAAGTCATGTTGAATTTTAATTTGTCTACCCCATGTGACAGGCAAAAGAAAGTGAACTAAAGATCAGGAGTCGAGCACGTTATATCGACAATAGTACGCTTACTTGAAAATCTGAAGGCCTCCCTCGAATTTATGAGTATCACATATTAGAGCGTAGTTTAAATACGCATTTTGTTCAACAAATGTTATTTTAATTAAAAAGAACAGCTTGAAATTCAAATAATTCAAGCGCTATCAGCCCTTTAAGATTGAGTTGAAATAAAAATAAACTTTGATATAACCAAAGGCAAGTTGCTTAAATGGAAACCAAATATATTTATTGAATCAATATTGCTGCTTATTTCATTCAAGTAACTCGTGTGTGCCTTTTAAAATAATATTATCAAATAATTCACAGCCAAAGATATGAAATACAATAATCAAATTTATTTATCACAATCAAAAGGCCACAGGCAATCAAGTGCGCAATTTGATTAATTTAAGCTTTATAAATGCCAAACTCACACGCACACACGGGCAGGTGCCCAAAACAAAAGCATAATCAACTTGGAGAAGTTTAGAAGCAGTAACAAAAGGAAAACCAGCATCTGTGTTAGCCATTGAATACTTTTGTGCAGCCCAAGCTTGGCAATAATTGAATTATAAAGTCGTACGACTCGATTGTGAATTACGAGTGACAATCCACAAGCATAAAGGGCATCCAGCTTAAACAAATTAAAGCACAACCAAAATAACAAAATATAATTTATACTCAAAGAACCATTTTAAAGTTGTCAACATTGAAAATCCCCTTTAGGTAGACTTGCAACTCACTTGTTCGGTGCACTTTTCGAAACCAGCTTTCTCTTTTGTACTCAAGCCAGAGGTCTTGCTTTGAATCAAACGTTGGATTTGAAGCAGCTCTCTTTCTTTGATTCACTCCTTGGGTTCAAACAAGCTCCGTGTCTTTGGTCCAAACCTTTGTTTCTCATATATTTTCAAAATTTTACTAGAACCGAAATCTAAAAAGCAAATTAGAGTACAGAATGCGAACTGGTTCAGTTCAACGGTTCAGCCTTGGGTTCAGCCTTTGTTAACGAATTAATGTAAAATAAACTATGGTCTAATTGAAGTTTAATTTTAATTTAATTTATAGACTAATTCTGTTTCATCTTTACCGAAATGATATTGACCCCAATTATTTTAGCCAAAAAATTAAGGCTGCAACTCAAATATAAAAAAAAGAAGTATGTCACTGTGTTGTCAATCCTTGCATTCGAACTATCTACGTGTCTTTGGTTCAACCCTTGGTTCAAATATATTGTCAACATTTTACTCAAATATAAGTTCAGTTGATTATTAATAGGTAATTGGAACTCCGGATGCGAACCAGTTCCGTTTTCTGACGAATAAAAGTATAATAATCTTGAGTCAAATAAAGTTTCAATTAAACTCAGATTATCGATATGAACTGCATATGTTTTTTATTAATAAGCATGATAAAAATCTACAATGATATATATAGTAGATACTTTTGCTTTTTTACTTTTACTTATTTAAATAAACTTGAATACTATTCTCTTTACTGACCCATGCGTAAAGTCTGCATAGTTCGAATGCGTCAAAAAATCTTTTTAAAAACTTTTATGCAGCTGCTGCATTCAAACAAACGAGGCGCATTAGTTATTGTTGTTATTATTTATATTGCAGTTGTTGCTGTGACTCAGTCTGGTTGTCTAGCAGTTTATGATTTTCAATTTAATTTTATTGATTTTGGCATTGTTTGTGGGAGGCCATAAAAAATTCATGCGCACACAAACAAATGAAGAACGAAAAGCAGCTTTGGGGCAACCGAAAAAAAAAACAACGTCCAAATATGAAAATAAATTGATGAAAATCCTCTGGGCATCTAATTTATGTATGACAAAGAAGCAACAAGAAATATGGCTCATATATATAAAAGATAATATATATACAAGCAGCTGATTGAGCAATAATAATTTGTGTCTTATCTGAGGGGGCAGGGCATCTTGCAGGTAGACCCCTCGAAAAGTTATAAAGTCCAAGCTTGAGCCAATTAAGGCAGTCACAATGTCTAATTAGATGGCGGCAAAAGTGCCGCCAGATAACGCACACACAGCCACCCTGACACACACACACACACACACGCCACCTTGTAGCTGAGCTCAATTAAACATGCCCGGGCGTTGGCCAAGTGGCTCTTAAGCTGCAGCATAAGCGACCGCAACGCGGCGTATGAGTAATGCGGCGGCAGATACACACACGCACACAGAGGGCAAACACAAAGCCAAGCAACAGTCTCTAGCTGGGGTCGCCACACTTGAGCTCCATTGTTTACAGTTCGGGTTGGGGCTCCGGCTCCTGAAATCCGAGAGCATCGAGTTATATGTACATAACAATCAAAATCGTTAGTTGCTACCCTCTTTCAACAGGCTGGGGCGGGTGCGAGGGTGCGCGACAGCTAGTTGAGCAAGTGTACAGCAAGACGTTAGGTAGCATATAATCAAATATTCGTATACCCTTGTAGAGGGTATTATAATTTTGTCACCAAATTTGCAGGACACAGCACCGAACACATAGAGTACATATACATTCTTTATAAGCATCGAGTTGACATACTATGTCCCTCTAGGTGTGCAAAGTAGGCTCTTAGGTTCATAAAACTTCAAAGGTCTTAAATAGGTCGGATCTATCCACTATATCATATGCTTGCTATCGGTAAGAAATTTATGATATAACAACATTCATATTTTTAAAGATTAATTAAATTTAATGGGAATGGTTAAGTTTATAATTGCTGAGCTAAGCTTCTCAACTTACATATCTGCTAAGCCGTACCAAATCGGACTACTATATAATATGCTTCATGTATATACCAGTAGTATGAAAGTGTATTTAATTTTTGGTGTGGCAAATATAGCTGGTCTTTCTAGATTTTTTCTTTTCTTGCAAGGCTCAAAGCTTAGTGAAGCACAGGAGAGCGAAAGGCAAGGCGGCAACCGCAGCTACTTTCAGACGGTCTCAGGGCAGCAGGGGGTGGGAAAGAGGGATCGGGAAGTTGTGCGGGGATGCAATTTGCATATTTATGAAGAAACAGCTCTGACTGCAAAAGACAAGCGGCATGGCTTTAAGCTGCTTCAAATTGAAAAACGCGTTCGGCAAAGAAAAGATACAAATGCAAATGGGCGCTGGTTGAGGGTTGCTTTTCGGGGAATCTCTGAAAGGAGCAACAATAATCTGCGCTGATTTACGATTTACAGGCGCGAAATAGACACAGACGTTGGTTTTCCGAGCGCAGGAGGGGTGGGGGGCTACTGAAGTACGCGCCGTTTAAGCAGGCAATTTGCGTACGCAATTTGCAGTTCATGGGCGGCACACGCCGCCAACCCACATCCCTCCCACAGTGCAGCCCACTCAAAACATTTTTGCAAAAAGTAACAGCAAAACAATAAAAAGATAAAACACAGATTTTGATGGCTGGTTTTGCACAGTTTCCAAAAGCACTTCAAATGCCACATGGAAAACTGGGTGGGTGAAAAGCGGCAATCGCTGCTGGTTTTTGTTGCTGCTGCTGCTGCAAAACAATTGCGTTTTTCATGAAATATGCAAAGCCAGCACAAATATGCCATATTTGCGGCGCCCATAAAGCAAAAATGGAGCAGTTCATGGAGAATTCAGTTCAAGTTTTTACTGCAATTGGAAATATCATAAGCAGATTTTCCAACAGCCGAAGCTGCACAGAAAATATTGTTTTGCCGTTGTCTAAATAACTCTCTCTTGAAATTGTGTTTAATTTTTGAAACTATCCCGTATCGAGTCGAGTCTATTTTCGCTGCATTTAGTAACGCATTTCCCAAGCAAATATTAACTATTCAATTTTAATTCAAAATTTTCTTTGATGTTATTCACCCAACGGAAAAGTCAATTTACTTCGATTAAAGCACTCAACATGCAGCACATATTGTTGTTATACTTGCAAACATTGTTGTGAAAACGAAAACGTGCACTGAGAGGAATAGTATAGTTATACTGTTTGCTTTTAGAGCAATGTCCACAGCTTTAAATTAATTTCTTTATACATTTTTTTTAATATTGCTTTAATTTTGAGGTGCTGCAGCTGATGGAAAACGATAGTTAAATAAATAAATTGTATATTTATGAAATAACAACATTCTATATTGTATATTATAAAAAAAAAAATCAAGAAAATAATGAAAGCTTTTTTGTATCAAAAATTTTTGCGAAAATATTGATCTCAAATATAGATAAAATTACTAAAATAAGGGAGCGATACAAATGCTTAAGAAATGCCCTTTCTCACAGTGTACTTGTAATAGTACACTTTGGTGCAAAAGAAGGAAACAAAACTAGAGTGCACTTAAAACGATGAGGAAAATAAAAATAAAAACAATAGCCAGAAATTTAATTTTTCAAAGAATTTTTAACGGAAATGATGATAACTAAATCTCACAGTATTCTTAATATGATGCACCTCTGCCAAAAGTCAGAGACAGACGAAGAATTTTAAGCCCTTTAAATACTCTAAAAATTTAGCGGACAGAATTTTGAGTGCTTGCTGACTTGTTTACAGCATTTTAGCATACACTTTTACTTAGTGTACTTAAAATATTCCACCATTACTAAAAGCCAGCAGCTGAAGTACCAGGTTTAGTCTTCAAAACAAAAAATAAAGAGCGAAACAAAAAAAAAACATAAAACTAGGAATAGTTAACTTGCCAAAACTAGAGCACAACAGACTTGAAATAATTGTATGTGGCAGCTAACATGAGTGTGTATGTGTGTGTGAGTGTGTGTTTGCATTAGGTACAATGCAAATGTCATACAATAAAAGGAACGAGGACGCACGCTGGCAAATCTCACGTTAATGCCTAATCCCTGACATTAAAGTGTTGCGCCAACAAAGTGATTTGTTGTAGACAAAGCGACCAGCGGACTATGAGCTGCCATCCCAAACCGCCACACACAGAGTCAGACACGATGTGCCACACATACACACACACAACGAGGCAACGAGGCATTGCAAATAATCTTTGCAGTAAATACGCAACAACAAAGCAGCAAAAAGAAATGGCATAGAATGTGTCTGGGGATCATTATTTGCGCAAGTGGGAAACAAAACGTACGCAAAAAGCGAACCCCCCGACTCCCCCTAGGGATGCCCTAACCCCAGCCAAATGTCGCACATGACTGCGGTGAATGGGCGCGTGTGTATGTGTGTGTGTGTGTGTGTGCGATTGTGCGTGTGTGCGCGTGCCATCGTGTATTTGAATGTGTAATTTAAGCATTAGAGCTGCGAAAAACCTGAACTAAGAGACGCAGCTAGAAGGAACAGCAGCAGCAACAGCAGCAGGAAACCCCAGCCGGCACATGCCGACGCACACACACGTACGCACGCACCAACACACACACACACACACACACTCTGAAACGAAAATTGAATAAATTATGCGTGTCATCACATGCCGCCAACAAGCTGAGCACGGGGTCGGCGGCAAGGGCTGGGGCTTGCGCAGCGGATGCGGCAAGCAAGGTCTTTGCCTCAGCCGACAAAGCTTGGCAATTTGTGCTACAACAACAACAATAACAACTAGAACAACAAAAGCAACAAATACATGCAACGACATTTAATTAAGCATTTTGTATTCATCGGAAATGTCATAAAAATGACGGCGTGTAGAAAACAGCCGCGTTGCGAATTTTGTATGGCAAGACACACCACAAATGCGCATATGCTGCACACATGTAGATGTGCGTGTGTGTATGTATGTGTGTGCACATTATGTACAACTAAATGGACTGGAAAAGTCAGCTGCAATGCGGATGGCTGCAATCTGCTGCTGAGAAGAACACGCCTTCCATTCACAATCATTTGTGCTTAAAAATATATTGTTAAATTTTAAATTAATTAGATTAACTTTAATACAAGTTTGTACAATTTAATTGAAACTTAATAGTGGGGATAATATTTTATATCTGAAACATAGTTATGTATATACGCATCGGACAATGTGCCTTGGCATATCGTATTACAATTTCCACTTAAATGGGGATGATTGTTGCTAAGAGTTATTTCGCTGTTTAATTCAATTTAATCTTATAGAAATTAAAACCTTATTGTGATTAAAAAATATTTATGGATTTTGGAATGTGGAATATTTCATATGGTCTTAAAAGTCATATCTTAATTAATAGACGAGTCATGCAAACGACTCTAGAAAACAGTTCAAAATAATTTATTTTGTTTGAATTTAAAAAAAAGCATTTGTTAATTTAAGAGCATTTCGATTGGAACTTAGCAAAAAAGTTAAGTTGAACAAAATGTTTATTCAAATTTAACAACATTTTTATTTAAATAAAATAAAATTCTAAATTTAATTCAAATGAAACAAATTTTCTATGAATCATAATTAAATTTAAATTTAATACAGGTTTTGCTCAAAATGAATCTCGTTTCTAATATGTGACTGTCTCAAAAATAGCAAGAGCTTTAAAAAAATAAGTAAAACAATTTAATTTTTGCTTGTTTGTGGCTATATGCTTAATTTGTTCAGTTTCTGGTGTGGGATACCGCCTTGCGGTTAAAGTTTTGCAAAAATTCTGTGTAGTAAAACATAAATTGATAATTTATTTATATAGCGACGATGGTTGGGGTTCAGAGTTGTAGTTGTAGTTGTGTCTAGTTGCCCGAAACCAAACGCAAAGTCACGTAGCTGGACGACCCCTAAAGAGAAATAGTGAAAATATGCAAAGCAGGGCTAGACGCTGCGTGGGCGTAACTGACGTATCCCATTTCAAGGTTCAATTGCAAAAAAATAAAAAAATAAAAACAAATATATATAAAAAAGCTAACCAAATGCCAATATCCTTGAAAGTGGCAAACAATAAGCGCTCAAGCGACGCACAGCACTAACAAACTTTTCGGTTTTCTACACACACTCACACATAGACGCACACACACACACGCGCACACACGTAAACATTGCGAAATACGACTATTTGTTTGTTTGTCAAGCTATCCTTGAAAATATTTAGCAGGCACTCCATCGCTGAGTTGCGTATACGCATAGTTAACCTGCCATCATGAAAGCGACACCTACAGGGCACCTATGCGTCAGTGTGTGTGTGCCTGTGTGTGTGTGTATGTGTGGTCTGGGTAGCAGCACTTTGACATCGGTTTTTTTCTTGCTGCCAGTCAACTTGCAGCTTCCTTTACGCTGTTTGTGTTTATGTTTAAGCGTTGGCATTGGCTTTCAGTACTTTACACCCACCCACACACACAGACACACAGACACATGCTCTTGGCGAGGTAGTAGCGGCAACATCGTTTGGTATTCAACGTAGCATTAAGGTCAGGATATCTGGGATTTATAAGTTTTGTCAGCAGTTTTCGGTCTCACATCCTTTTGCTGTTTATTTATGCAGGTCAAAGGACGCTGTCGGCGAGCGGGTTGCCGGGGCAGCATTTTGCACTTTGCCACCTCATAACCAGCAGCTGCTTAGCCAAGCACTTATTATTTATATACCAAAATTAAATGCCAAAAAGTCTGCAAAGCCAAAGCGAATTTAATACATCAAAAATACGCAACTTGAAAAATATATATTTCTTTGCCACGATCCTCGCTGCCTATGTGCGTGTTGTGAATGGGTGTGAGTCTATGGGGTGTGCGGAAAAGTTATGTGCCACGCCTACAAAAATGGCGCACGCCTGCCTGCACTTTCGACACTTTTGCGCCTTACGGCCAAATGGTTATGGCTTATAATGAAAGCCGAGCCAAAGAACGGCGCACATACATACTTTATATAAGCGTTGAAAATAAAGAAAAACATGCAATGGGTTTGGGGCTGGGGGTGGCTGTGGGTGAGTCTTTATGGTACTGGCAGCTGTGTGGGTGAGCGGCACAACAAATTAAAAACTTGGACGCCAGGCAAAATGTTTTCCCATTAAAAATATGAAAAATTGCGCAATAAGTTTGCGTGGCCCAAAGCATTTGAAAAAATATGCAAAGCAGCCAACGAACTATTCTTGGCAAAAAGCATATAATTATATTATATACTTTTCATATAAATGTACATATCTGGGAATGCCTTTTATTTAATCTTTATTGAAAACTGTGCATTTTACATTTAAAGGCTTTAAAATTAATTTATTTTCCCAAATACATTTTTTTGAGAAAAACTTGAACCTGCGAGGCTGCTAAATTCGTGACTGTGACTGTGTGACTGTGCTTTTTTTATATCTCAAAAGTTTTGCTTTTAGTAAATAAGTTTCATGATATTCAGTTTATTATTGGTCACATAGTTAAATTGATGTTATTTTTTAAATGATTTTTGGGATCTTATACAATGATTCGCAATGTTTTCCATTATCTACCCTTGTAAAGAGTATTATAATTGTGTATTATAAATTTGTGGCGCATAGAAGACATATTCGACCCCGTTTGTCTGCATCTATGCGAAGTAGTCTCTCATTTTTAAAGCTCACGTCAGCAAAAAAACTTCCTTTTTACTTTATGTTTTTAAGAACAGCGTTTAAAATTGTTTTTCTTTAAAAGTTAACAAATGCCCTTCACATACTTTAAGTAGTCATATATTGAACTAATTCATATTCTGTGGCAGCCTGAATTAGATCTTCAATCATGCTGTTCAAAATGTGTTTCGCTACAGTTGTGTGTGTGTGTGTGTGTGTGTGCTTTTGGGCTAATTGCCGGGGCAATCATCAGTAGGCAGCGCACAATGACAGAAATTACCGACATATATCATGGGGCTAATGCTTGAAGCAAACCCTTGCCGCTAACTTTGCGTGTTGAACTTGTGATTTCCGCCACATTAATTTCAATTTCAACAAAAAGACGCCCAAAAAGCGAACCACCAAGCCCAGGTTCGAGTGAGGGCCAGTTGAGGACACGGCGCATTTGGTAAATGCCTTAATGGCCTAATTTTTGTTTTGAGTCTCGAAGACAGCGCCAGCAGCCAAGAAGGGCAGCATGGAAAGAAAAAAAAATACGACAGTTATGCGTGTAATATTTTTTTTCTGTGAGGGGTGGTCGTGGGTTGGAAATTATCATTGAGACTGGGGCTGGGAATGGGCAGGGCTGAGCTGGGGCAGGCAGAGCTCCAGAGCAAGCAATTTTAAGGGTTCAGCGGCATCGCTTGTGGGCCATGAAATGATGTCGTAAATATTTAAAGTTTGTTGTCTGCCGGAAGGCAGAGCTGCCAGTCTTTTCAACCCACGCTCCCTCCCCGGCACCTTTCCCACATTCCCACATTCCACCCACGCTGCTTTGCAATAATTTGATGCTTGAAAAATGGAGCATAATGTGCGTTAATGTTAATGGCGCGTATTACTGACAAGTGCCTGCCTGATAAATGTTTGGAGAGCAATTGAAAGCTGAAACAGATGCGCTAATTGTCGGTGGGGGGTGCGGAACGTACTTGAAACTTGCCCAGTCATATCGATAACAAAACTTGTTAGCAAAACAACCGCCTAATAACTGGGGACAAGCAACCGCCAGCTTCAACAATTAAAAGACGCCAAATGCCAAAAGTTGGGCGAAGGAGCAGCCAGCTCAGGGACAATAATGGAACAGGCCCAAAAAAAGAACAAAGAGCGCTGAAAGCACAAAAACAAAGCGCAGCCAACGTTGACAACCAGCATCAAAATAACAAAGCAAATGTGCAGTGCGCAGGGTATAGTGGTTAGGCGGATTTGACGGGATGGTGCTGCAGGTAATAGCAACACAAAAAGCCAATGATACCCTTAGATAAGTAAGCACAGGGTGTAAACCTAGCAGGGGAAAGCAGCTCATATATTCAGCGATTAATATAAAGAGCAGAAATTAAAGCTTAGCTCTTTCTGCTCTTCTTCAGAGCGGAAAACATTACAGCATAATTTTCGAAATTTTCCCAGTCAATTTTTTTATAGGGTATTCTAGATCAATGTTGTTTGCTTCTTTTTGTCTAAGCGTTTTTGGTTGATTTCTGGGGCAAGCAATGGGAACAATGAACAATGGCGCAAAGCAACGGAGCAGGAAAGTCAACGACACACAGAACACATAACATTCACACTCACACACGCTTTGAAGAGCACTTTTAGTGTGTTATTTTTGCAAAATATTTTTGCACTTTTTGCCAAACGTTGCCAAGCGAAACCACTTGAAGAACAATCGGAATTATTGATTTTGGCGCTAGTCACAGATTTTTTAGGCAAAACTTTAGCAAGTGGGCACTGAAGCGTTAACTTAAAGCGAGCTGCTGACAGCTTTAACATCCTAGTAACCCGCACACACACATGCACGCCCACACACACTTACAGATGAGCTCAGTAAGAGGACGCAGGATGCAGGACACAGCTTGGCTGTGAGGTTTCAACTTACATTCATATCTCAGAGGTTGACAATTTGGAGCACATAATGCTAGTTGTTCAGCCGTTTGTCAAACGTTTGTGTGCCCGCGTGCGAGTGGCTGTGTGTGTGTGTGTGTGTGTGTGTGTGTGTGTGTGTGGGTGGATGGGTGTGTGTACATAATCTAGCAATCAGCTTGACCAGAATGGCAGAGACCATCAACCACAATATCTGAAGCAGACACGTATCACAGATTTAATGGCCAAGCAAAGGCAATTTGGCAAATTATTAGAAAATCATTGTGCCACTTTATGAGGCAGGCAGGAAAATATGACAGTGGCACCAGTTGAGCACCCGCCTGCGGCAAATAATGTGCTGTAGGGGTCAAGCTGTCCAAAATCATTTAGTGAAACGCAATTTGTGCCGTGGCCCCAAATTATGCGCAGAAGTGAGCTAGCAAAAAGTGCCAGCTAGACATAAGTAAAAAAAAAACTGTGAACTAGATATTAATATAGCCGAATGCATAAGCTGGCTAAATGTTTTTTGTTGGCCAAATTTATTGAAAAACTTTTTCAATTTCATAAAAAGCTTTGCCAACTAAACAAGGGGTTAAAACTGCGAGTAAGACAATCAAAATTAATGCCATGCTCCATTTGGCAGCGAGAGACGGACGGACAGACTGAGAGACAGACAGGCCACATTTTTTATTAAAATATCTTTTTGTATGTCAAGAGCATAAAACGCTGCGAGCAACCGAAATCAAGCTAACAATATGAAGCCAAAGACGAAACCAACTAGAAAAGAAGTCCAAAAAATACAAATAAAATCCCATAGGATAGCCTCGACTCTGCGGGTCTATTCCAGGGCCTTGAGCGATTTTTCACTACACAATTTAACAAATAAAAGCAACACACAACAACAAAAAATGGCAGCAAAACAGAAAAATAAAAAAATCAAACATGAGAATCTACACACAAATAAAACAATAAAACCCACACACACACACACACACACGCGCACACACAGCTAGAGGCGCACAACAAACTGAGGATGTGGATGAGCACAAGTTTATTACGAATTTTACTTATGTGTTTTTTTGGTTGCCCTGGCAGACTTCAGGACACGGTGTGGTAGCTGGGTGTTTGGGCGTTTCGTGGATGGGATTCTGGCAGCGCCTTTAGCCACAGGGCATTAATAAAGACAACAACATGGCGGTGGCAATGTCGACCTCAAGTTGGTGACCATAAGTCATAGGCAAAAGTTCCCAAAAACGTTTTCTCTTAGTTTTTGGCAAATTGCCGCAGCTTGAGAATTATATTCGTTAAGCAAAGTAACTTTTCACAATAAAGGCAAAAATATATTACATTATTATCAAGTATTTTTCATGGCTGATAACTAGTTGTGGGGTTTTATCGAAACATATTAAGAGTAAAAAGTTTATTAGCTAGTTTCCTTACTTTGTGTTTCGTATACCGTTTGGGTTAGAAGAAGCTTGCACGGGGCATGTACAGGGTATGCTAATCACACATTGAATCATTTAACTTAAAATTTTAAAAAACTCAAAGAGCAAGGATCAGGCTAGTTTCAAGCTATAATCTACAGGATTTTTTAGTTTCAAGATAAGTCTGTGAATTTGAGAACATAAAATACCTTAAATGCGATATAAGTATCATTTAAGACTGCTGTCATATAGACACAGACATACACACACACACACACACGCACGCACTGTCGCATGTGTGTAAAGGCCTTTTTGATATCGATACGCCAAAGCGCCGCCCAATTGCCCGCCCATTCACTTGACAGTTGACTGAACAAAAAAAGTTTAATTTGAAAACTTTTATGCGCAGTGGAGAAAAATACCAAAAAGAATAAAAAAAATACTGCCCATTGATGGCTGGTAACAAATCACAAAGGCATGCGCTGGCAAATTGTTTGCAAAGCGTTGGACATTTTGCTTAAAGATTTCACTCCGAGTTTAAGAGCCACGAGCTCAACTGAAAGTGACAAACTCGCACGTCCTGCCAATGTTGACATTGACACAGATGCAGCTGGCTACAGGCTGCAGGATAAAGGATGAAGAATACCGAATGCAGTTGCCGGCATTGAATACATGTCAGACGCAGCGGGCGGCCGAATGTGTAAAACTTTCACAAAGCGGAAGTTTATTAAAACAGCAGCTCAGGGAAAAATAGTGTAGAAGAAGCGAGGGCACAAGCACATGCATGACAAACAGGCAAGCTGTTGTCCAGCATGATCGACCGAGATATACCCAGTAACTGTTATGATATTATCGTTGATATGACATAATAATGATTGAGGTTAAGAAGTAACTATCTCCACATGTATCTGCAATACTCATAAGATTTGCATATTCCGAGAAATTAAATGCTAATATGCAAAGTTTAAAGTACATACCAAATTTTAGCTTTCTAGTTGATATAGATTCTGGGATCGATAGGATGTTTAAAGAAAGAGAGAAAGCGGATAGACTGTTATATGAAACATGACAAGATCGATCATGTTCATTTCTTTGACTACTTTGGCTGATGCTAAGCTGAGCTCAACTCTTTGATACTCCTTAAAGCGTTTTAAAGGATAAGGGAAGGGTATACAAAGTGCGCACTTAACACAAACCTAAGAGCCACACAGACCAAACTAACTAAGCCAGCAGTCCCTGCAGTTTTACGTGAAATGCAAATGCACACTGCACACACACACACACACAGACGCACACATACACACAAAGCAGATCTGAACACTGCATTATGCATGGGCTAGACGGGGGCAAAGATACAATTTTGTATTTTGTTGCGCAATTGAGCGCGCAACTGAAGCAAGAAACTGTGTGGCAAAAAAACGTATCTCAAGGAGACAGCCAGGAGGCACTCAATGAGGAATGCATTCGGCGACAGCGTTGTCCTTGCCGTCAAATGCCATTTGCATTTTGTTGCACAAGCTGCGCACTGATAAAGCCATGCTGCAGTCGACTCGAAGTGGGATTGGTCTGGGACTCAGGCCCGACCATGGGGTGCAAGACGTTATGTCGGCTAAATTTCTATAAAATAAATCGTTGACGTATGGCAGCTGCATGCTGCTGCCGCAACATCCAATTTCAGTGCAGCGCACAATGTCCTGAATATTATTAAAGCAAGGAGTTGAGCACTTGCAGAAGCTAATAAAATTCTTTCCTGGAATTTGAAACACATAGAAGCTGACAGTTCTGACTAAGTATTACCACTGTCATATGAGAAAATCTTGATCAAAATAAGACTACTATATCATTTGGCACTGTCAAAGGAATCAGTCAATTGCAGAGTTCTCGTGATTGCGTGTACAAGGGTATTTAATCTTCGGCGTACCGAAGCTCACCTTCTTTCTCTATCTACTTATACATAGCATTTGCTGCAGTGCCATCTTAGCTTATCCAAAGCTTCTTCGGTATTCCAGTTCGGTCTATTTACATGGCATAATAGGATGCACTTTAAACGTGCTGCATCAGCGAACTGTTTGCCCTTTGTCCTGTGCATTTGATTAACTGAGTAAGAGATAGAAAAAAATAAGCAAATGCGACAAGAGTTTCACATAAATATTCGAGTTCCGGCCGGTATTGGGTAGGGGTTTGGCCACCCTGTGTAATGCTCAATCATAAAATACAGACTAGGCACAAGCAAAATATATATGGCATAGCAATTCGCAAATTATTTTCAAGCTGCCATTAAATAAACTGACAAACGCAGGCAGACACAGAAAGAAAAAAAAATAAAACCAAAAAATAAACGCGCTCCCTGACTATTGACTCCGGGCGTGGGTACTCGGTAATGTTAGGGGTGAGTGCGGGGGTGACAGACAGACAGACAGACAGACAGACCGACAGACCGACAGACCGATAGAAAGACACAGAGACAGCTGTTCTTGGCCATGTTGTTTTAGCTGCTTCTGATATTGCTGTTATATATATGTTGTATTTCTTTTTTTTAAATCGACTTTCATGTCAACCGACTTGTGTACATCATCTGTCTGTCTGGCATAAAGAGGGGATGTATTGCGGCTCTGAGGGGGCGCTGGGGAGGACTTTGGCCAAGTCTGTCGCTAAACTTATGGCCTACATTTGACTGTTGCGTAAGCAAACGAGATGTGAAATGCCAGCTCCTTGATAGCATTTGTCAATAAACTTCATGTGAACCAGCGATGCCTATAAATTTGTTTACACTAATGTATATGTATATATGTATGGGTGTGTGTGTGTGTGTGTGCTTGTGTAAGTTGAAGAAACAACAACATTTATGGGCTTAACAATCCCACATAAACAACATATGTACATTACATACAACATCCAAATAGAAATGCTCGAAAAAAGATTTCATAGTCTTATTCGACTAGTTAAAACCCTGAAGACAGGTTTTAGGTAAAAATAAATGTAAGACAAAAATGCAGACTAAATGAAAGCTTGCAAATGTTTTTAAATTTCTTTGCTTTGAAAGGAAGAAAATGAAAACATGATAGGATTTATAAAAGAAAATAATAGGTTTTAAGTCTTTAAGTTTTTTCTAGAGTTAAGGATCAAGGCTTATAAATTGAATAACAGGCGAATCGACTGGCCAACCAATGCTTCTGGGTGGCAAATTAAGGTCTTGGGCGAAAGTACACGATTCTTCAAACTAATTTTCAAAATTGTCCCCAAAAGGTACAAATGGGCGAAAGCCTGTTGATTGTATTTTCAGATTGTATGTTATGAGGCACAGCCCTTTAAAAATCTTTAGTGGCAAGCCGTATGCTAGAACCCATATAGCCGCTCGTAGCAAGCGAATTGGCAATTTTGACTTTAAGTAGACATTGACAAATTAATTTTCGGCAGATTGGTGCTACACAAAAATAAGGTCCTAGGCATACATTTGCGCATCATTACGGCAACAAGAAGTAAATCAAATTTGCGTCGTTTTTGGCCGCCCCCGAGGGTTGTCTGTTGACAGTTGTGGGTTATGCAGTGGGTTTCCTGTCGCTTGTCTGCAACGGAAATGAAATGACCCAGTTAAATGATTTATATAGCGCACACACACACACTTATACGCACACAAATACAAATGATAGCACATATGCTGGTTTTATAAGCAGGGCTTAGTGGCATGCGGCTGCCACGCGGTCAGAAAAGGTGCCTCATGTGTGGCACGCGCTTCTGACCCAGCTACAGAGCTCGTTCACCCTGCCTGCTCCTGTAGCAAGGTCCGCACCCAGGCCGAATTATGGCTGGCTGTTAAGCGTGTTGAAATTATAATTTCATTAGCTGCAATCAACATAAAAATAACACTTAAGGCAAAGTGCCAAAGCGCTTTCAAGTCGTAAAGCTCGAGCTCAAATTAAAAAGAAGCACGGGCAAAAAAAAGTGTATGAGAAACAAGCGAAACAAAATTTATTTCACTGGGGCGCCGCAGTTGAAATACCCTTTTCATACGACAGCAGCGAATATATTTGTGATCTGACGGCAAGTAAAACAAGTAAAACTTCTCATCTTTGAAAGATTATCTAGCTGCTTATCAGCTGTAAACGAAACCAGCTTCTCATCGTGCTTAAACATATAAATTGTATTTAGTCAAAGAAGTCGCTTTCAGGCGTTACATAATTCTTGACATAATTACAATACTTTCTCTGCAAGGGTATGCACAAAAAATAAAGTCAAGTGCAGACACAACGCAAATGCTCAGCAAATTATAAAGAAGTTTACCTTTTTTACCATTGCTTTTTTGCACTTTGCATGCGAAGAACAACAACAACAACAACAACAATAACAATGGCAATAACAAGCGTAATTACATTTTTTGTTGCACGTTTCATTACAGATTTTAAGCACGCGACGACGCCTGGGGAACAATTGACGTTGTTATGCGACAACATTTAGCTCTAACAACAACGACAAACGACAAACAGCAGCAAAGCAGGTGAAGCGATGCGCGCTTTTTAATTGACATTTGCTGAAGCTGAACAACGCTTTGTGCAGCAATTAGCAAAAAAAAAAGAAAAACAGACGCACAGAAAAGGACAAAAAAAAAGTAAAACAATTGTAAACAGTGAGAAAAAAATAACAACAATTGAAATGCTGATGGCCAAGTTGATATTTAATTAAAAATTCAGCATATTTAGCGTGCGACGCTGAAAAGTAGGCAACGCCTTTTCCACAAACAAGCTGTCAAACTGTTGACAGTTGTCACACGGTCGAGCACAGAGGCGTGCACGTGACGCTCCCTTAAAAATTAAAAAAAAATATACAGAGAGCAGGCCAGCCAACAGGCGGCCTTTTGGAGTACGTGAGTGCATGAATGTATGAATAAATGGCAGGCAAATGAATGAAACGTCCAAAACGTTGGCCATATTCCACAAATTTCTCGCACAGCGCTAAACGTCTGCACGTACAGCGCATAAATTTCAAGTGAAATTAACGTCCAAGCCCTTAAACAAAAAAATAAGAATAAGAAAAACTGTTAAATAAACGAGGCACCTGCCCACACAAAAATGTTGGCCCAACACTGTGCCCTGGTTGGCCTGTTCCTGGCCTTTGCCCAGCTGCTATGCAGCGTGCAGGCATTAACCCTGACAGATGCCGCCGCCGAGCAGCAGGAGCGGCAACTGTCGCTGCAGCATCTCAGCTATCAAACCGTGCGCCGCATGCTGCGCGATGAGCACGCACCGGCGGGCCACTACAAGGCCGAGCTGCGCTACCAGCACAAGCGCGAGTCACCGCTACGCGAGAAGCGCGAGGCACACAGGACGGTCGCAACGCTGCTGAATCTGACGCGGCAAGGCCTGAGCGCCTATGATAGCCAACAGAACTATCAGGGCCAATTTGAGCTGGTGAATCGCTTGGATCTGAGCCACAATCGGCTGAGCAGCCTGCAGCTGCAGAACTTTACGCAGCTGCAGCAGCTGAGCGCATGCAATAACACGTTGACCCTGCTGCCTGCTCTGAGCACCACGCTAAGCGCACTGGATCTATCCTGGAACAAGCTTAGCCAGCTTTCCAGCAGCAACAACAGGAGCAGCAGCAGCTTCTTTGAACAGCGCATGCCACAGCTTAAGCATCTAAATCTGGCACACAATGAGCTGGGCGGTGCCATAGCTAGGCAGGCATTCTACAATCTGATTGGTCTGGAAACACTGCTGCTCGGCTGGAACAACATAACGGATATCGACTATGAAACCTTTCTGGCGCTGCCCAATTTGCAGCATCTGGATTTGTCGCACAATCAGCTGAGCGGCTCGGCTATACGCGCTCTGCAGGGCATACCCGATCTGGTGAGCCTGTCCATTGCACATAATCCGCTGGTGGGCGCAGCCATGCAGGAGTTTGTCGCCTCCTGGAGTCTCAAGGATCTGGATGCCAGTGGCACCGGCTTGTGCCAGGTGCCCGCTGCACTGGCGCAATCTGTACGCACCCTCAAACTCTCGCACAACTGGCTTCAGGTAAGCAGCTGGCTTACTTTAATACCCTGTACACATTGAAAATATAGTTAAAAAGGCATCTCGGCTCCCATAAAGTATATATTTTAGCAAATAATTCCAAGCGCGTTGAAACGTAGCTCTTCCAATGGCAGCTGACGATTAAGTTTATAATATCCGATTACCCCTCGGTAATCGAGCATATATTGCAACTTGTAAGAGGTGGAGGCACCAAATGTGGTACCCACTTAAGTTTTTATTGTTTCCTCAATATTGTAAAAATTATATTTTTGGAGGCATAATCTTGGTTTTCACACACATTTTGATGTTTTATTTATTTTCTGAAGATTTCATAGCGATCGGACCATAAAGACCGAAAATAAAGTGTAGGGCAAAGACAAGAATCAGAGGTGTGTGCATAGAAGGATATTAGATTGCAACAGCAGCTTACCCCTGGGTATATCCTAGTGGGGCACTCCCGACTAGTACCCGCACGCTGTAATCAATAAATTAGCAAAACCATCAAGTGTATGTTTGGCTGCCTAGTCTCACGCGAAAATCCTCAATTTTCCGTCGGTGTGCAGCCAATGAACCGCAATTTTGACGCTTTTGTCGGCAATTAACGGCACATTCGCAAGACCAACCACGCACTTTTTCTTTAGCCCCTCCGTTGGTGTAACTGGGGGTGGGGGTAGCACTAAGGGGCGAGCCAGTTCCCGTTGCTGCCATTAATTAGCATCTGTTTTGCGGTCCGGGTCGGCTCTGGCTGTGTGCTTGAGTGCGCCTGTGCCTGTGCCTGTGCCTGTTCCCGGCTCCGATTACCCACGCACACAAAAATCTCACCCGGGCGTATGATTTACACTTTGTTATTTTTAAATTTACGCCGCCATTTTGTTGCCTCTCGACTCGCACTTCCGGCTCCGGCTGCGACCCCGACCACAGCATGGGGTCGCTTCCCCGTAGGGCGCACATTGTCGCCGAGCTTTAAATTATTTTATGTGCCGCCACATTCTCGAGCGTAAAAAGGAAATACTGCACATAAATATTATTGATTAGAACGCTCTGAAGCAGCGAAAAAATTTTTAAATATATCAGTCATATCTTAAAGACACATTTGAATTTGTATTTATTATGTATTGAATGTACCTGCCGTTTTGCCTTACTAATCCAAAATGAATCAGTTAACAGAAACTACGGAAGTCCCATTGAAACGATGCAGTTTTCCAAGCCCCGCTATGAACCGAACTATATACTGTTTCGATTTGAAAATATTTTTGATACATGTTATAATTTCTGCCTACGATATTTTTATATTTATTTATATTTATATATTTTTTATATTTCTGTCTATATTCAATATTTCATATTCAATATAGGATTACAATTATATTGTTTGTTGTATGTATGTTAAGTGTAAAGTTGGTGTAAAAAAGGTGTAAAGTTTTAAGCCCACCATTACGTATGTGAGTACAACTCACAAATGCTATCAAACTTCTGCTCTTTAACTACAAGTTTTCTATTAATATCCTCATATCTGAACTCTTTGGATCTCGTAATATTAACGGAAATACCTAAAAATAATTTTGATTAAGGCTTAAACATAAGTATGAGTCAGTATTTAAAAAGAAACTTAAGACGGCCTTTATTTAGCTCATAAATACGCCGACTATAATTGTTGACTCTTCAGAATCAAGTATTCTCTGCAATATTTTTTATTGTGCGAGCGTTTAGTCGGTGTTAAGTTGGTCACTTAGTCAGTGCTAGAGCGTAATTAAAATCACAATGCGACCACACAATAGAGATGTTAAAAGCACTTTACTCTTTTCACAAATGCCAAGGAAAAACAATGCACAATAAAATAAGTTAAAAAGCTCCGCAGCGGTTATGAGTGACAGCCAAACGGAAGGACAGACCAGTTAAGCTGGCGATTAGCGTTTACAACGACTGTAAAAGGATTCCTGTCAGCTGACTTCAGCTGGGTTTGCATATTTAATTGGGGCCGGCGTGAAAGAGTGTCTAAAGAAGTTAAAATAGTATAATATAATACCATGCAGCTATCTGATATCAAACTACATCATTTCATTTCTACAAGAAGTAAAAGCACATCTCATAAATTTAAAAAAATATTTGAAAAAACTATGATTAGAATTGATTGATCGAAAAATAAGTTTCATTAAACTAGTTTCTATAGATTTCATATTTTAATTATTTCATTTTAAACTGAGTCAGTTTTTATCATCAGTCAATTAAAAAAAAAAACGACTTCAAATATTGATTTTATTACAAAAGGCGACCCTTGTGCCCCTTGTACTTTTATCAGTAGTCAGTCCGTCAGCTATTTACTCATTCAGTCAGACAGCTTTTCGGCATGAATCATTTGAGACCCCAACTAATTTTTAAATTTCAGAAGAAAAAGATACTAGTGTTAAAAAAAGAAGCTTTCTATCATCAGTTAGTTGGAGCAAACAATTTCGCAAGCACAGACTACCCGATGTAAGGGCAACAAGAAATAGCGATAAACTGATTTATGGTCTACAACTACAGTGTTCCGATTGCAGTATAAGCATAAAGCACGTACCCAGCCGTTTAGAGGCTTCGCTCGGGTATTAACTAAGCCTTAACAGCCTCTAGTACATATAGAAAAACAAATGCGACTTATAAATGGCTGTTGCTGCTGTTGCCGTTGTTGCTGCTGCTGCTGTTGCCGATTATGGCAAATGCCATAAAAGGTGCAAAAATGCCATTCGTAAGCTTTGCAGGGCAAAGAAAAAAAAAAAGAGACTAAGGCGCTCGCTCGACACTGGGCATTAATAAAATAAGGATAATTGGCATAAGCATAATCACGTTTAAGCCAACAACCAACGAGCAGCTGAGACAGGCTAAGACAGCGAGAGCCCAACTAGTTGCAATTGCTTTGCGCTCCTTGTGAGCTTTACGGGATCCTTTTGTGTTGCCAGGCAGCAGGCATTTTAATTTGTCTGCCATAGCTGCTCCTGGAGCTGCTCCCCACAGCTGCCTTTTATCGCCAGTCAACACGCAGCCTTTTCATGGCAAATTATGGCGTTTAGAGTCGACGTTTCTGCCACAGCCAACGCTTCCGCCAGTCTGTGGCAACTGCGCCCGAGGGCATCGACGGCAGCAGCGGCTGTTCGGTTGGTCGCCTGTCTGCCTCTCTGACTGACTGACTGACTGGCTGGCTGGCTGGATGGCTGGATAGCTGGCTCCGTGCTTGGCGCTTGTTTCATTTAATGAGTCGCGTCTATGTTTACTTTTTGGCCCCAGACGAGCAGTGCTTGGGGCAATGGTACCGGCAACGACAACGGGAACTACCAAAAGGGGCAATGGCGTCCGACCAGCCTTTGAAGTAATTATAACGGCTGATTCAAGTTAATTTTTAAACAATGTCAGCAAGTCACTCGCTTCTCGCACTAATCAAATTTCCAACACTCAACTAAAAGTTCGTTAAAGCTTAGCCCCAGACAGATTTATACCCAAGGACATTCCTTCACTTTAAGGGCAAACTGCAAAATCAAGCACAAACACAATATAATATTAGGATTGCCTTCTTTTAAAAATTACAACGAAGGTTTGAGTGCCCGTTTTGTCTGTCGATTACTTTAAGAGAACTATGTGAAATAAAATACCTTCCGGCATTTCAGGTAAATTTACTGCCTGTAACAGAAAGACGGATTGATGCATGCACAGTTTCTGTTCAAGAATATATATACTTTATGAGATCACTTCGTTACACATCTCATGATAAAATTATCACAGCCTCAACACGGGTGTAAAAGTTAAATACATTTTTAATTTCTTGTAATCTTGCATTTACAGACAATAAATTGCGGAGATTTGGATAGTTATCCACTGTTGCAGTACTTGGATCTGTCCTACTCGCACATTGCGCAGTTGGAGGATGATGCACTGGGTCGTCTGGAACTGCTCGAGCTGTTATTCCTTGACCACAACAAACTGATGCGTGTGCCGAACAGCTTGCCCACCTCGCTGGAGCATCTCTTTCTGCAGCATAATCGAATTATGGAGCTGCAGCCACAGGCGTTTGTCGGTCTGAAGAATCTGAAAACCTTGGATCTATCCGGCAACCGTTTGTTGTATTTGCCGGCGCTGCCATTGGCCAACTTGCTTACATTAAATCTGCAGTCAGCGGGTATCGAGTCGGTCAGCCAGTCGATTGTGCACACGCTGCCGCAGCTGCGCGATCTGCTGCTGGAGGAGAATCCGATCAGGTGCAGCGATCTGCTGGGCATTGCCGAATGGGCAAGTCCCTGTCGCAGTGCCGACTTGGGTCGTACATTGGGCCTCATTGATGTAAAGCGACGTTACGTGCAGTTGCAGAACTTTAACGAGAACTTTAGCAGCACTTGTGGGGGCGTGGCAAATGAAGTGAATGATGCAGCCGAGCTGGCCAAATCAATGCCGCCCACTTGCAGCCAGGCAACGGCAGCAACAACACAAGCAACTATGCCAAAAGTGCAAAAGTCAAAGGCACTATCTACAGCGGCAGCAGCAGCAACAGCAACAACAGCAGCAACACACACAACTCTTATGCAATCAAGCGGCAACAACATTGCACTGCTAACCGCAAAAACTTTAGGGCCAGCTGAAACAACTTCGTTAGTGCAACTGCAGCGCCAACAAATGCCTGGCATGCCAACTGCAATAACAGTAGCAACAACAACACCAGGAGCAACAGCAGAAGCAGCAGCAACAACAACAATAATTGCAACTGCCACAGCCGCTGGCGTGCCAAGTTTGCAACGCGCTGCCAAACGCACAAACATTTTGGCAAGCAGCTCAACGCCGCTAGCAGCAACAACAGCAACATTAGCAACAACCACAGCGCCGCCTAGACTAGCCAGGCCAACAAACATAAGCAATGTTGCTGCGGTCGCCAAGGCAACAGCAACAACAGTCGCTGTGCCACAAACAATTTTGGCGCTTTTAAGTTCAGATAGCAAACACAAACATGCCAAGAGTGTATTAAAACAGACAGCAGCAACAACAACAACAACAACAACAACAACAACAGAGATGATAGAGACAACAACAACAACAACAGCAACAACAGTTGCCGCTGTGCAGCCCAGTGACACTTCCGGTCAGGAGGCAAAGCCGGCACATAAACATGCCACGCTGCAGCTGCATATTAAAGATCGGCATCTAATTGGAACGCCGCTGCTGATGCACAAGGGCGACAACCTGCTGATAGATGCGGAGCAGTTGTTGCTGCCTGGAACGGCAACAGTAGCGGATGCGGAAACATTGCTGGCTGACAGCCAGCTGAAGCAGCAGCAGCGACAGGAAACGACTGATAAGCGACAAGCGGAAGCAATAAAGGGCGACACAAAGGCGACACCACAGACCGAGCTGGAGCTGGAGCAGCACAAGAAAAAGCCCTCGCTGAGCATGAAGAAGATGACATACAGCACCAAGCATGCAGCAATCAAGAAAACAACAGCAGCACCAACAACAACAATAGCAACAGTATTAGCAGTCACAGCCGCAACAACACCTAGCACACGCCCACAACACCAACACAGCAGTGTTAACACACCCAATGCGGTCAAACAGGAACTGAGCACATTCGCCCAGCTTAAGGCCTTTGTGGAACTCAAGACGGAAGCCTCCAAGTCCGCAAAGCTGCTGGCGACACGCCTGGAAACGCAGCATACATTAAATGGCAGCCATCCGGGGCTTATGCTGTTGCTGGCCTGCGTCCTGGTGATTGTGCTACTCGCCGGCCTGGCGCATGTGTATCGCTGTGAGCTGCCCTGGCAGCGCAGTCCACGTGCCCAGCAGCGACCGCATCAGCACCATCAGCGCCAGCTCAATGAGAGCGACGATGTGCACAGCTTTTTGCATTATCAGGGCTCCCGACATGCAAATCCGGCCCGTTTGGGGGCCTGGCATCACAGCACCAGACGTGAGGCGCCATACAGCTCGCCGCTGCACAATTTGCAGGCACGTGAACTGCAGCGCGAGCAGCAGAAGCTACAGTTCTACAGTGCCTCCCTGGCGGACAGCTCCATTGGCAGCGGCAGCGGTAGCGGCTGCTCCTCGGGCAGCAGTCGCAGCAGTCTGCACTCGCCGAGCAACGAGGAAAGCTACTATATAGAGATGGCACCCAGCAGCCCCATGACTGCCTCCAGCGGCATACCCAGCCTGCCCATGGAGCTGTTGAGCGGCAGCAGCAGCAGCAACAGCAACAGCAACAACACAAGACGAACCGCCGGCACGGGCGTGGCTGCAACACAGCTGGGTGGAGCTTTGGCGCCGTCGGCAGCAACGCTGCGTTCGATGAGCAGCAAACTGATGGCGCCCGGAACGCGTCGCCTGGGCATCTGGTGACAAACCGTGTTCGGGCAGCGACAATACGCAACACTACAGTGAATCAAGGGCAAATATATAGAAATATAGAAAACATGCTGCATAGTTTTAAGCCCAATGGTCAGCGGCCAAACTGAGTCAGAAAACAATTGGCAGCAGCATCGCAGATATATATATATATATATAAAAATAGAGATATAGATATACATGCACAGATAATTATTTATATATGTATGTATGTCTCTTCGTTTAGTCTTGTTTGATTTATGGCTCATGTTGGTCGCATACGTGGCAGGCCTCTTAGTGTCTAGGTTAGCAGCAACAATTTGTCATAAAGTTTCGTAACGTATACGCCGCGTGTGGCGGCAAGCAGCCAAATAGCCAAAAAGCAGCCAAGAACAGCCAAATAACCACCGCCAGCAACATTTTATAGGCCATCAGGCAAACGCGCTCCGAACCCGCCCCCTCCCAACCCACACCTATCGCCTCAATTTAATGTCCATCTTGTGGTCGTATTTGGGTCAGTTTACACCAGGGCCAGAGCCGTGCGTGTGTGTGTTTGTGTGTTCGTGTGTGTTGGCCAGTTAACTTTATATATGCGTATGAGTGCCTGTCCGTTGGCCAAGATTAAGTGCTTTGATAGTCATGCATATAAAAATGAAATATATCGATAAAGTATTAAATAACAATTTAGTTTATGACCCAAAGTCAGCAAAGGCTCGAACCATCAATGCGCATTACAAGGACCTCAAGAGAACAAAAAGGCTCAATTTACTATTGTTGTTAATTGTGCACTTATTTATAGATCGAGCGAAAATTTGTACAATTTAACATGAGACATTTTTATGGTTTTTAAATAGTTATTTATGCCTCAGAATACTTTTATGCTTCAAACGTAAACATTTATATTTGATAACCGCTTTATAGATTATGCTTACAAGAAACGATTAGCTGAGAGATATTTAAAGTACCTCAAAGATTATATTTTTACACTTTCATATAAGTTTATGCTCAGAGATAACGAGTAGATTTCCTCCAATAATCAAAGAGTTACAGTGTCGGACAGACTTTTTTTACTTTAAGATAATTTTAATCTTTTATTCTCTTGATGTCACTTTCCATTTAAATTGGACAAGCCTTCTAGCGGAGAGATATTTAAATATATCATAGATACTTTCAGCTTTACTCGAGATATAAAGATTAAATGTCAGCTTTAAGATACTTTACGCTAACAAAATATCCTTTTCACAAAAAAACGAGATATATTGCGTTTAGATACTTCATTCAGTAGAAGAAGATTCTAACTAAAACATTAACTAGCTAAGCGGAAGGGCTAAGTAATTAGACAATTTACGCAATTAAAGTGCAAAGCAGAAACAGAAAAATGCATTTAGCTTTCACCTGAAATAAAGCTCTTGATAGATTTTCCTTTTCAAGCCAAAGCTTGTTCCTAATGGACTTTAAAAGCCAACTGCTTCAGTGGCTCCTTAACCCACTTTGCCCAATCTAATTAAAATTTCAAGTTTTGCTCGAACAAAGTCACAACAAGAGGCACACCGTTCTCCCAGAAAACCCTTTAGGTTTTATTTTATTTCTATTTTTACGGTTCGTATTGACAGCCCCCAATTGACAGCAGCCCCAGCAATTGCTCTACTATAGTAGTATATGCTCTCATTCTGCACCCCATTTTCTGTTCTAAGGCAATTGTCGAACCGCCCGTACTTAACCTCATTTTATAAATTGACCAACAGTGAGCATATGGTGTAAATCCAGCCAAATGGGCAGACAACTAATCCGCCACAGCAAATGTGAAATGTTGTAAAACTATTTGAAAGATATGTGAAAAATGGCAACGCCTGGAGACCGGCTGGGCTCCGGCCTGGACTGGCGGAGGCCAACATCAAAATAATGTGCCAGCAAATCAAATTACAAGACGACGACTTCATGAGGGCAGAGAAATGTATGGTTGAGTGGGGTTGCAAGTTTGCGAAGAGGGGGAGGTACAACACAACAATTACATTAAGACACGATAAAAAGTTGTGCAACAATCTTGTGAGTCAGAGCCCAAGCTGCCGGGCAGCCGGGCGGCAAAGCGCCGGACGCAAAGCCACAGTCATTGCACAGTTTTTCAACTTTTTGTGGCTTTGTAATTGGAATACAAGAAGAACAAGAGCAACAGCAACAGGAAGATAGATAAAGATGCGGATACAAACGTATCTGTAATGGGAGCGTAGGCAAGAGTTTCAGCCACTAACAACAGGCGTTCAAGCGTTTCTTCTCAAGCAATTCAGAAGAAGAAGGATTTATTTTTGGCCACAAAAGCGAAATGCGAACCTAAAGCGGGCTAACAACAATTAAAGTAATGCTGACCAACAAACTAAGATGCCCGACGCCCGAATTTGGGCGGGATTACGATGCTAAGAGGGGGCAAAAATAAGGGAGAACGCACAAAATCTTAATTAAGGAAGTTCCAAGTGGGCAAGTGTCAGGCTGCCATTTTTTGTTGGACTGCCGGATGAGGCAGTTGGGTGGAAGTAGAAAAGGGGGCAGCCTTTTTTGTGCACAGCATAGCAGAAAAACTGGACTACAATGGGGCCATATAAACAGAATGCGGCAGGGTAGAAGGCTGAGGGCATTGTCAAATTTAATGAAGGTTTTCTCTTGCTTATGACATGCCCAGCTGGCCAAGATTTACTTACCAAACTTTTCAGTTGCGTACGAGTAAAATTGCGTCAGAAGAAAACTCCGATGAGTTAATTCGTTATTTGACACTTTTGGGTCACATTCCAGGCCCAAACTTGGGCTCAATTTTTGGGAAAATTTTAGTCACTCCGTGCACAGTTAATAAAATGTTTGTTTGAGTACGACGTTTAATTATTTGCCTGCTAAATGGCTTTAACAGCATATAAAAACGGGTGGGGCGGTTGATTTGGGCAAGTTATGTGAAAACAAGTTGCTTTTACGGCAGTTGGCTAGCTCGTAAATAAAGGCACATAATTGAACTTGGCCAGAAATATAAAACAATCTCTCTTTCGAGCTAACAGAAAAAAAGCAACTACAATAATTAAACTTAATTGCGCTGTACATACAAGAAAAAATTGCAATTTTAAATATACATATACAAATATTCTGTGTTTAATAAATACTAAGATATGAAATAACAATAAATAAAACACAGCGCAGATATTTGCATTTAATTTTGCGCATTTTACAAACCACAAAAAAACTAATTGCCAAATATTCGATGCATAGTTTATATCAGTAAAAAATAAATATATATATATATATATATATATATATAAATACACAAAATATATATAGACAGATAAAAGAAAGCATGCACGAGCTCTAGCATATAGAGCGGTGCAAATAAAATATATTAAACAAATAATTATATTTACACAGTTTCAATATTTATTCAGTTTAGACAAACGCCACGCCCACAACATGGTCATCATGACATAGTTCTAATGCGAGTAGATACCAAAACAGTTGCCAAAAAATTAAATAAATAATAATAGTAAAACATACTAATATTTATTTCTGTGTGTATTTGTAAATAACAGTAGTTTACCGTAAAGAATTGTACAATTATTTAAATTGTGTAGCACTAGCTCTTTAAAATTGAAACGTTTGCTAACACTACCAGACATTGTTAGATCAAATCAAATCAATAAAAGTTAATTAAAAGAAAAAATTAAAACTTATTTAAAGAATTACAAAAATTCAATATTTAATGTATTATGAAAACTAGCGGATAAGTATATAAAAATAGCAAAGCAACAGATGAGCGAAATGTAGAGAAGTTCAGCAAAATATTTGATGAGTTCTTCTCAAAATTTAACATTTTAAAAGGACAGGCAACCGACAAAAGCAAAATAAAAATTGAAAATTATTTAATTACAAAAAAAAGAAATAAATTATGATTTTATTATGGGAGGATTAAGAAATAACTGAAAAGTAACGTAAGGCTACTTTATAAACCAGACCAACCTGGGGATGTGTTAACTATGTAGATGATCTTTGACTTTAATCAACTACAAATTCATTTAATTTACGCCAATCTCTTGCTCATTCTTATGCCCAGCGAAATTAAAACAAATGAAAAGCTGCAAAGCCAAAAACAACAAGTAAGAGTTTCTAGTCGGGAGCTCCTGACTAGGGGATACCCTGAACCCTCTTCCTTCAACATCAAATGCATATATATATTTTATTTTAGAAGCTATATGTCAAGTTTGGTGACTCTAGCTCATATTATTTACCAAAATTGCCCAAAAAAAAAAAAAAAGGATATCGATATCGATTTAGTTATCGATTATCGAAAATAAACCTGATCTGCGCGGGAGCTAAGAGCACCTACATCTAAAATTTCAAGTCTCTAGCTCTTATAGGTTCTGAGATCCTTGCGGACGGACAGACGGACATGGCTAGATCGAATCGTCTATTGATGCTGATCAAGAATATATATACTTTATGTGGTCGGAGATGCTTCCCATTTGGATTTCGCACAAATACAATATACCCTTATACCCATTTTTAATGGGTTCAGGGTATAAAAATGTAAGTGTTTCGGTTCACGAGAGTCGATCGAAATCCAACTCCGTCTTTATGATCGACGCTTGAACCTGTTTTTTTTTTCTATCTTCGAACACCGTTTTTGGAACAAACCATGATTTTTTTCAAATGGTTTGTTTTCAATGAATTCGGTTTAGCTGTTTTTATGGCAAACAAATATGGTTAAACTTTCGGTTCTCAGTAAAAATTAATTTGGAATTTCGGATTCAACAGATTTATATTAATAAATAAATATAGAGCTTTCAAGTGTTGTAAAGTTCAATAACATACTGACTTCACGAATACCCCAACAAATATAATAAATGTATATTTAAAGATCTGGTCATAAACTTATCTCTGTAAAAGTAACGTCACGTGTTCTATATAAAGCACAAGTTAACATTTCGACTAACTCAAGAATTTAACAGTAGAAGGAACAGTCGACAAGAATGTAGATTAAGCAAATGCACATGGGCACTAAAAATAAATGTTAAAATTAGTGAACCATGCGACAGTTAAACAAGGAATTGAGCATAATAGCTAAACTAAATTATGCCAATAAGTGCACATAAAATACACCGTCACACACACACAATACACACACATCCAAATAGAACACTCATTGGTTAAGTCAACTAGCCAGGCCAAAACAAAACAACACATGGAACATTTTTATTTCAAATCCAATTATTTCACATCGAACTGCAATCAGATGATTGCGTCCAGCAACAGGAAACGCGTACCAAAGTGTGTGTATGCGCGTGGGTGTGCGTTGTGTGTGTTTATATTGTGTATGTGTGTGTGTGTGTGTGTGTAAATTGCTGCGCTCGACAAACGATGCTGTGGAAATTGCCGACAAAATGAAAGTCAATTGGTTTTTTTTGCTTGCTTTTTATTGTTGGCCTTCGGGGCCGCAGCAAGTCAAGAAATTTGTATGGGTGTGCGTGTGTATGTGTGTGTGGTCCGAGCTGAGGCATTCAATATTGCAGCAAAATGAACGCGACATTCAACAATATTAAAATTCACATCCATTTACAGCCCGATGGAGGACAACAAATGTCTAACGAAATATGGGCAACTGTTGCCAATAAAAAGGTTAATGGAAAAATAATATAAAAAAGGCCCATAATACAAATAAGCATAAGGAAATTTGTTGCCAGTTCAGAATATGACAGTTTAGGGGTAAAGGTAGAGCTTATTTTGATGTTATGAGTTTGAGAGGAAACATTACCTAAAATGAGGGAGTCATTGAATGAACTTTATAAACGTCAATATTGCAATATTTCTATATATTTAAGAGACTTTATTCAGATTGATTAACTGACTGAACCTTTGACTTTTATAATTACATCAACTAAGACAAAACAGACATAATAGTAAAATTACGTTATGAGCCTGATCGGCTTAGGTATCCAGCCATCGGACTAGCAAGCGAGATGTCGCCTCTTGCACGCCTGCAATGTGCGGCTTTACTTGCATATCTTATTTATTGCAAAAAGGTTTAAATACAATTCAAATGATTGAGAATTCTGAGTACTATCTTGAACTAGTAGCTTAGGGAGCCGAGAGCTGATCTTTTCCGTACCTGTTTAATTTAAATAAGAAAATAAGTGTATCCTCAATAAAATTAAGATAACGTTTTCTATTATGCACTTGCATTTCAGCAATATTAATCTATTATATATAATCTACTATCTAGTATCTATATTGTGTTTAATCACACGTTAGTGTGAGAGGGATGGAGCAGTAGAGCACGCTACTGCATATGCATTTGTCGCGTCGGAAAAGATTGAGATTAAATATTGGAAAAAATAAATTTGTTTATTTTTATAAAAGCTGTTTTTGTGGTGGAAGCATATATATAGGTATATTTATTGCTTTGATGGGTTGATATATATTTTAGTCAAAAAATTCTATTAAGCTAAAATAAGAACGCTGTGTGTTATTGTCGACGAGGGAAAACAGAGTTGTCACACTAGGCGAATTAGCAAACAAATTAAAATTGGTTATTGTAAAATTTGTTCAACAAGATTCCAAAAATGAGATGCTCCTAATGTTCGATTCATTATTATAAATACTCAATTTGAGATAAATTAAAGTTAAATAATAATTATTTGTTTTTATTAATTATTATTTAAATGAATAGCTGTCAGCCTTATAGAGGCAATCATATTGCTGAGCGACTGGCACTGTCTGCTGTTATTTGTTGGCTGTGACTCGAAAATTGACGACAAACGACACAGCCAAAAATTCAAAAAGAGATATCCGTGAAATCGATTTTAAGAAAAATTAAAAGAATCCTTGTTTCGTTGACTTGAACCGTTTCTCGAAGAGACAACAGCCCGACAAGTGGACACATTGCTGCGTAATGGCTTGCGTGAGTAAGAGCAACTATGATGCCGAGCGTAAAATCTGGAGTGGAAAAGATGAATCTGACTATTATGCAGCGGATCTATCGATTGGCGAGATCATTTTTCATGAGATGCGACGTCATCCGAAACTTATAGCTCAAGTACGCAGTCAAATAATCCATAGATGAGATATCTAACAACATTGTAATTCCCCATTAGATCTCGGACACTGAGAACACTGTGTTGACCCGGGAGCAGCTCCATTTGAACTCAATGCGTGTGGCCAGCTATATGAGATCCCTAGGCATGTTGCAATCGGACATTGTGGGAATCATAGCGAGAAATACAACGCACATCTTTGCGGTGACCTACGCATGTTTCTTCAATGGTATTGCCTTCCACTCACTGAACGTCTCGTACGAGCAGGCGACCATTGAAAAGCTCTTTAACATAACAAGTCCACGTCTCATATTTTGCGATGGTGAAGACTACAAGAAGGTTAAATTGGCTACGGCAAATTTAAACGCAAAGATCATTACAATGCGTAACCATCAGATTGAATCTATTAGCATTGAGGAAGTGCTGGCCACGCCTATAGAAGCGAAATTTGAACCTGCTCGCCTGGAACAGGGAAACAATCAAACTCTGGCCATTCTCTGCTCTTCAGGTACTACTGGCATACCCAAAGCAGTGACCATCACGAACAGTCGCAAAATCCTAAACACTGGCACGTAAGTGAAGTCAACAACATGGTTATAATTATATGTGTATAAAATATCTTGAAACATTTTAGGAAGCTGACCACTGCGGATGTTCAGTACTCACACAATACTTTAGACTGGGTGGGGGGACTTCTGACAACCGTTACTTCAGGTGTCTACAGCACTAAACGCATTATCGCCGATAATCCCTTTGATCCTGCGCGTCTCCTGCACATCATCAAAGAGCATAAACTCACTTGGCTGTATCAGTCACCGTACCACTTGGCCGCAACGGCCTTTTGCCCGGAATTTGAGCTAGCCGAGCTGCAAAGCTTGAGATACTACTTTTATGCAGGTGATCACTGTTCCTTGGAGGCGCAGCAGAAAATAAGGAATCGCTGCGGCCACAACTGCATGCATTTGGTATACGGCCTGACAGAGTTGGGAAGTCCGGTAACCGTGAACTGTCACTTTGATGAGAAACCCAATTCGGTTGGCCGCCTGATGGAAGGCTTTAAGCTGAAGATACTCGATGATCAGGAACATAGTCTAGGCCCAAACGAAGTGGGCGAAATATGCCTCTATTCTGGCCAATATTGGGCCGGATACTATGGCAATCCCGAGGAGACACACAAATTGCGCGACTCGAGCTTATGGTTCCATACGGGGGACCTGGGCTACATGGATGACGATGGTTTTCTCTACATTACGGATCGGAAAAAGGAAATGCTTAGGTACCAGAACATAATGTATTATCCACATGAAATCGAAGATGTGATTGCTCAGATGCCAGCAGTGGCAGAGGTCTGTGTCTTTGGCGTCTGGAATCCATTTAACGGCGATGAGGCCGCTGCTGCAGTGGTGAAGAAGTTCGGAGCCGAAATACAGGCACAGGATGTGGTTGACTTCGTGCAACAACATTCCAGCGCCGAGTATAAGCATTTGCATGCAGGTGCCATTATTGTAGACAACCTGGAGCGTACTACCAATGGCAAAACCAATCGCCCGGCTAACAAAGCTTATTTTATCAAGGCTAAAAATGGAAATTAAACTTTATCAAGAAAATTTAACAGGATTTCATTAAAAAAACATACACGTTTTTCTTAATAAAATCTCCAGAATGTATATGTTATCTTTATGGAATCTCAACCAGTAACAAGAACTATATCAATTCAATAATTCGTATGCTTTAACATCTTGCTGCAATTTAATTAAATATAATTAAGATTTAGGTATTTGTGACAAAAAAGGGTTTGCTGGAGTTAAAAAACAAAAAAACAAATGTTAATTAAAATTTCTTCATTAAATGTTTTAAAACCTTTATTTAAAACATTACAAACCGAACTTTATGTCAGTGTACTAAATGCATGAAGTGAATAAACTGTATCAAACGAAAAAGATTTATTTAAATATAAGAGAAACTTAATATGATATTAAAATATACCAATAATTAAACCAACTGTAAGCTTTTCTTGTTTAAAATACGAAGAACATGGTTAAATGGGAAATAAGTAAAAAATGGAAAGCAAACACTAAATTCAAAATTGATAGGAAATTTTTAATTGAGAAACCAAAAGAGCTAGCCACGCCCACGTGGTTTAACAGCAAATAAGCAAAGAAATGACAGAATGAATTTAAAACTGGCTATGTGAAGGTTTCGGCAAAAAAATAATTGCCTGAGCCATTGAACTGTTAATTTTTATTCAATTTACTGCCACAGCAGTTAAAGGAAACCTGTTTAAATGGGTGCGAGTGGCACGTATGTAAATGCACACATATATATCATGCGTGTGTCTGTGCACAGTTGTACAAAAAGTTTGTCTAATTGATTACGAAACTGTGCTGCAGTGCAGGCAAATGGCGCTCCATTAGCGTCAGCCAAGCGGGTGGAAAAAAATTGAAAGAGCAAAAGTCAAGCTTACGCAATTTTCGTGTTTTTTCTTTTTATATAAATATGCAAACAATTTTTGTGGCTGTTTGGGCCAGATACTGATGAGGGGAGAAATATGCGCTCCTGCACACACTCTCACACACGCTCAACTGTAAATTGCATTCATATTTAATGCAGCGCTGGTAGCGCGGCCGAAAGCGACGACGCATTACGTATACGCAATGTAGTGCTCCATTGGGACACATTGCTTAATTTCTGTGCAGCCCAAATGCATGAAGGCAGGCAGCCGTGTGTGACACAAACACACACACACATACACATCGAGAGAAAGAGAAGCATGCATATATACATTAAAGCGAATGTCAAATGTGAAGAGCAGCTACCACTAGCAAAAAAAAAAGCGTAAAGAAAATTCGCATTACGTATACGGCAGCTTCCTTTGGCTACAAAAAATACAACCCACACACGTTTGGGGCGGTAACGATTTCATTTCATGGTTTTGCACTCGTTATGACTTTTGCCCGATGACCTCCCGTACCCGCCCCACCGCGCGCTTTGCTTGTTTTTTATTGTCGCCCAGTTGCGTCGCTGTGTCCCCAAAGTGTGCATCGTTTTATGTTTACTAGAGGTGAAATTCAGTTCCCGCCCGCACTCAGTTTCCGGCGACCCAGGCACAACTACTTCGACAAATTTTATTTAAACACCGCCTCTCGAAACACGACATTGGGACAGCAAGTTTTGTTTTTCAATTTAAACTTTAAATTTCACATGTTCTTTCTTTTTATTATTTTTTTTGTTTTCTCCAACATTATTCGAAATGTCATTGCCGCCAGCTGTGGCCAACTCTCTGGAGAAATGCAGCTGTCTTTTTTTTCCTACCACCTGAGCAGGTGAGGCTCCAGCCAGTTTACAAGTTTTTGTGTGCCACAAAGTTCAAGTAAACATTTTTGGCAACATTAAAAATTAATATATTTTTGAATTAGTAAATAAAGAATGAGATAGAAAATAAGAGAAAAGTACAATTAAATTTAAGGAATTTATAATTTATGTACTAAAAAATAATAAAAAAAAACTAGAAACCGAAGAATAAATACCCTTATAATAGCGTCATAACAAAATGTAGTTTAATATAAGAAATAACGAATATAATAATATTGAACAGAAGTCAGATCTGAAGGACAAAGTAAGTGGAATAGAATAGAACAAACTGAAAAAAAAATATAAATATATTTTTGGATAAAGAAAATCCGCAACTAAGCCCGAACCAAAACATTTTTGTACCTCGAAAATAAAGAAAAATACTTTTAAGACAATGCATAAAAATAAATATACTTAATTTTATTATTGATTAAAAGTACGGAACCTTTTATAAGATTTATGGGTATTTACCAGCCAATTTGTTTAAACACATCACTGTTATTGCAGCTAGTAAAATCATTAATGCATTGATTAGAACAACACAATTTAAATCCCCGACAAGATATGAGAACAAAGCCCTAACCCAATGATCATAAACAAATTGAAGCTATTAAGAGCCAAAGGGGCAGTAGAAACTTGGCCATGGCAAAGCCTCAACTGAAATCTGTGACAAGTCAGCGCCAGTTCGTGTCACCTAATTGAGTAAGTATCCTTGCCGGACCCGGCAAATGGGTATCCTTGTCTGCTACTGCTCCAAGTACAAGCACACACACTCACACACACACACACACACGCGCATACATTCGTGCTAGTAAGTGGCTTTAGCTTTAGCTGTGGCTGCGGCGTTCCTTTCCAACTGTGGCAGCAGTTGAAGCTGTGTCAAGTTGCAAATGTACTGGGCGTGTGTGTGTGTGTGTGTCGTACAAGCGTGTTCTGTGTATATTTTATTTGTTTTTATTGTATTTTATTCGCTCCTTTTTCAACAACAACACGCGCACTTTTGTGTTGTTCTTGGTGAGTTTTGTTCTGTGCTTTTGTTTTTATTTGTGTTCATAACATAAACTTTGTATTTTTATGCGAGACAAACGACGACAGAGCAAAAGGACTCTTGCAGGACAACGAGGCGACCAACTTGTTTGCGTTGGGAAATCAGTTAAGAACTTGGCTTGAAATGTACATATATACATATATACATATACTCCACACGCTGCTGTCTACTGTTAGCACTCTGCACTTTTTCTTTACCACTTGAGTGGATTTTTGTGTTATTTTTGCGTGCTGATTTAACTCGGGCACTTCACAGGACGCGGCGGGTGGGTACACGGCATTATCATCACTTATTATGCGCGCCACAAATCGAAATCAGCAAAGCGACTTGATTAAGATTTAACTAAGCGTGTGGCCCGCTGCCTGTCATGGGCCAAATTCAATTCAATTCAATTGAAATGGAAATTAAAAGTGAAACAATGCACAATACTAACACGCACACACACGCACAGCACAGGCAACAATAGGCAGACGCCATAAATAATTTTAAATGCCAGTTCAGCTTTTATTTGCCTGAGTGAATAAAAAAAGAAAAAAAAGGACTGGGCAAACAAGCATCGCGAAAAAAAAACAATGTTAATTAAACGAAAACCACAGGCCACTTGCAACATGCAGTTTGTGGTCGCTGGTAATTAATAAAATCCACGTCGGCACAAAACGCGAACACAGACTGATCAAAGGACACTTTGGGGACCTGGCGACGCGTCTCTCCCATGGCTCCACATTAGCTGCATCATTTAATATTTCTATTATTCAAATACCCTAGAGTATAAATAAACATAAAACGGCTTATTGTTAATGGTATTAAATATATTTAAATGAATTCATGAGTATACTTTATGTAGAGCTGGACGTAGGTCGTGTTTGAGCATTGAGCATTATGCTTAACACGAAGCCGAACACTAACGAAGTTTATGTTCTCACATTTGCAGCATAAAATAATCATCTAAATAGAATATGTAAATATGCTTTTGAAATATTGAAATATTTTATATATAAATATATTTATGAGTATAGGTGCGCATGTGTTGTGTTTTTCCAATCGGATTTGAACAGATTTGCAGTACAAAAAAACCTCATATATACTGTGAGTCGTGTTTACCACAAGCCAGAATACGGATGTGTTTAATGAGCCTACATTAGCAACCATATTTAAAATATATGTTATTAAAAACAAAAGGCCGTAAAGCATGTTTAGCCATGAAATTAAGATTGAACTTATAATATCGTTTTAGATATACATTTAATATTATTTAGTGTATGCTTGGAGTTTCGAAAGTCGGAAAACGTCTCTTTGCATCAAGCATAAGACCGTCATCGGCACGAAATACAAATTCAATTAAAATAATTCGTATAAAATCACATTTTTTACTCCAACACCGACACGCTTTAAAAACGTTTTTAATAAAGCTATCACGCACCCGTCTCTATAAAAATTTCAGTGGATAAGAATATATCTTGTATATTTTCACACTTGTGTATCGTATTATTTATCCACTTTTATTGTGCTCTATTTATTTATTTATTTATTAATTTTTTTTTTTTACTTTAAACTCCGCGTTTTTAAAACAACTATGAACGATTTTCATATTTGTTTATTATGATAACGAAATTTTCATTACCAGATTATCTGGCTGAAAGGGTATATTGGGATATTGGAAAATCGGCATTTAGTTAATTGAAACAGGGCATTTCGTAGTCACGCACACTTGTCCAATAAATATTGCTCTGTTTTTTATGCCTGGAACACAGACATGTATGTAGATTGCACATTTTTATAGTCGGGTTACTGTCAACCGACCATCAATCTATTGGCTGCCTGAGGGCGTTAAGCTGGCCAGCAAATCCCCCCATCGCAACAGTTAGAAGGCGGCGCGGTTTTTGTCTGGGGCTTAACGAGCTCAACGCTTAAAACAATGACGCAGACACAAAAGGGTTCGCAACGCTTTGAGCTAAACGTGTTCTCTTTCATCTGGACAATCGGACGCAAAGGACAGTTTAGCCCGGCGCTTCAAGGCACAGACAGCAGCGGTCTAAACAATTTCAGGCTGCATAGACTCTTTTTTAGCCGGTTATTAATTAAATGCATAAAATTAATTACTCTTACAGGATTATATGATATAAGTGCAAGTAATTAGGTGTTATATTTCAATTTGTTTTTCTGTTGCTATAGAAAATTAAATACTGGCAGCAGCTCTTCAGCATATAATACGGTAGATAAAGATTATTAGATCGACAAAACATGTTGTTCTTATCACACTCATAACCCAAGCTGGAAAGTCCTATTTGATGATAATTGCATAGTAGGGCATTATTTTAAATTCCAATCAGTTATTTTAGTTGCAGCGTAGTGGACAGTAAATTTGGGCTGCGTATACATACATGCATATAAATATGCAAAAATATATACACATGTACATGCGTACATATGTGCCCACATACTTGTAATTGATGCATGAGAATCACAGAGTAGGACGATATTTCCTTGCGTATACATACAAACTTACATGCGAAATGTCTATTTAAGAAGAAATTATCCTACAATTTATGGAAGTATATAATGTAAAGACTAATAAAAATGTATTATTATAAAAGCTCCTTTTAAAACACTTTAACAACGAAATCATAAATTATCCGAACAAAAAATAAAAAAGGTACAAAGAACAAAGATAATCTGCAAGGTGCAGCAAAGCTGAAAACTTTGCCGTTGCTAAGGTCTTTTCATTGCACAATCTTCCCCCTAAAGTATTATCTGTATGCAGCATATATGCTCGTATTTTATGGAAAAAAAAAAAAACTGTCAGCCATGGATGTGTTTTAAAATGCTTGTCAAAAACTTTGCTGCCAGGTGTGCAGCAGCACAGCAACTGCATCGACAGCGATAAGTCATATAGAATATAACCATATATGTGGCATATAAATATATATGTGAGTGTGAGTGGCGTGTGGCAACTTTGAGATGCAGATAAAAAACAAAAACCTGAAAATCGCTGGAAAATTGAAAAGTCATGTCAGCGTGTTGAGTTGCGTAACCCAAGCAGAATATTGCCATGGGCCAAGGAAATGGACAGTAAATTGCGAATGTTGCCTAGACATTTCGAATTGAACGAAGCGACAAGGCAAACAACAAATTTTACAACCCAATGCACTTGGCAGAGCATCCAACGCGATGAAGAAAAAAAAACAACAACAAACTGAAAAAACAATTACGCGTTTAATATATTTTCATTTGGCAGAGCAGAGTCTCGCTTTTGACTACTGAATTACAGAGCTCGGCAAATGGCAAATGGTTGGGGCTGGAGCAGGGGCAGAGGCAGGCGCTGGGGCAGCTGCTGTGCATTGGGCAGTCGTCCTGTGCTGCCATTTTTTACTTTTAATGAAGCGCAAGAATTTCTGCTGGATAATTTGTTAAGCGCGGGACAGCCAAAAGGCAAAAAGCCAAAAGGAGCCAGCGCAACTTAGGACGGAGCAGCCGACACACTGCAACAAGGATACAAACTGGGGCAGAGAAGGTTAAGGGACAGAGATTTAGGCAAAGAGACAAAGAAAGAGAGAGGGAGAGAGAGAGAGAGAGTAACACGCCATTGCTAAAAGTTTGCGCTATAATTTGGCTTATTTGAGCCAACAAATTTATAGGGTAGAAATGCAAAATAGAGCACTAAAATTAGCTAGAGAAATGCGGTAGCTAGAGAGAGAGAGAGAGAGAGAGAGAGCCGAAACACTGCAAGATAAATGACACCCAAATGCCAAGTGGCATATTTTCATTTTTAATTAAAAGCGCGACCAGCATGTCGCTTTATAATGCATAACAATAAACCACAATTAACAAGCTGAAATCAGCATCTAGACCTGTTTCCACTCAAGCACTCACCTGTTGTAATGTTGTGCATATAAATCTCACGCAACAACAACAATTCATCCTCCGGTGCCGCTGTGTATGACCCAAAAACGTCCTCCTCCGGCCAGACTTCCCTGTTAGATTAGAAAATAAAACTTTAGTGCCAAATGAAAATAAAATTCGATAATGATATGGTCATAGTTATACATAAAGATAAAGTTAAGTGTTCTTAAAATGAGTAACTAGGCATGGTTTTAGTTTCCATTACCAGGAGCAGCCTATAAAAGGCATAAATCGATCCAATTAAAATCTTGCACAACGATAAAAGTCTACCTTCAGCCGTGGCCTATATTCCATAACAACTGACGCGATTTCAGATACCAAAGCAACAACATCAACATTAATAACATCAACAAGAAGAGCACTTAAACAACGACAATAACCAGCGTCCACGTCATGTTGCTCGACGCGGATGCAGGGCACGCAACAAGCGAAGCTTTTAGCTTTCACAGAATGAAATTGATGCGCTTAAAATTGCGTTAAAATTTGTGTTGCACACATGCACACACGCACACACGCACACACAAAATGGAAAGCTCAGCTAGTGGCAATGGCAACTTCTTGCGTCACGTGTTTTGTGCGCACCGTGTTGCACTTGGGGCCAAATTTTTGGTGCAACACACAAATAATCCTTGCGTGCCGCTGCTGTTGCAAGCGGCTATGTATGTGTGTGTATGCTGCACTCACCAGTTGCAGACTCTGCGTCGTTGTCGTTGCTGTTAATTTAATATTTGGAAGCAGCTTAATATACAACTCGCCCACAGATAGAAGGAGACTAAAATAGCGCGAGAGGCTAAATAGAGAGAGAGAGAGAGAGAGAGAAAGACAGAGAGAGGGAGTGCGAGGCATTCATGTGGTGGCAACATGCTTGGCATCGGTTGCTGCGTCTCTGGCCATATCGGTGGCAAACAGGCAGCGTTGCAGCTTTGGGGCCATTTCAAATGGATGGCATGTTGCTGCGTTGTGTTTGCTGGCGATAGCGCAACTTATGTTTGCCACCGTCGAGAGCCAATAAATTGACAGACATGCCACACGCCACACGCCACACACACACACACACTTACACCCACAAACTCACGCACACCTCTCGGTCCCGCAGCAACACATAAAAACTATTTTATACATTTTTGCATAACAAATAATTTACCCATTTTGCTGGGAGTTGTGGGGGCCTCCCATGTTGGCAAGAATAATGGCCAACTGCTAATTGCCGCTGCAAGGATGCTGGCCAGCATTACGGATTCATTCGAAACTTATGCCACATAATTTATGCACAACTTTTGCGCTTTGACTGTTTAATAACAACAAACCTGACAGCCTGGCCAATTAGTGGCTTTCTGTGACAGATTCGTGCCCCAAAATATGGTTAATTATACAGCCAGGTATATCAAATGTGGCTTATTTGTGAAATCGATAAAGTAGGGGCTGTCTGTACAGTTTAAACGCATCGAGTTCAACCCATAATTGTGCCTAGTGCTACAAATGTGGGCATACATATATCTATATATAATTAAACGACTTCAGAGAATCAACCAGCTAAATGGACTGTGGGCGACAAGTGTAACTGTCACAAATGTGACCATGGAAGCCATAAGAATTGATTAGCAAGACTGAACAATATATAGAGTGATCGACTAGAATCTTACCTGTAGCTAAAGTATTTTGTGTTATCGATGAAAAATATTAATGCCCTATATGCTTTCTAACTCTGCTTCACTGCACTGAAAAATTAGGTCATAGCTAATACGAATTTAAGGTGTTTAGAAACTCTTTTTTCAAAACATTTAATTAATTCACTTATTTATTAAACTAAAACAAATAAAGTTCAGTTAAAAAGAAAAAAAAAGAACAATAACAAAAAGGAAAAAATACTCATTTTTTTATAACCTAAGCCAATTATCTAATCAGGCTACCTTGTCTAATCAGGTCTAACGCACTGCCGAATACCCTATACTCAAATATTATGCAAGAAACGAAGATTTCTTAAGCTCTGAATCTGAATTATTATTAATCTTATTTCTTAAAAATGAAAATTACATAGATATGAGAAAAATAAAAAAAGGCAAACTTTTATTTTTTGTTAAAAATCACAAATCATAATATAAAAAAATCAATTTTCAGTTTTATATTGCGATTTCTTGGAAAACTTCTAGCAGAACCCGATAAATTGGTTAAACGTGCTCTACAATTCAGCTTAAGAGCTTTAAATGCAAAATAGAGACTGTCAACATTGCAACATTGCTAAATAAGCAAAGAAGCAGCTGCAGCAACAGCAACAACAACCACAGACCCTGCTGAACATAAGCTTAGTTAAGAGGCAACAGGGCCAATGCCGCTGCGAAAGGGTGTGAGAGGCGTGGAGTGGGATGGAAGTGGGTTTGGGCACGGAATAGCCGACTGAAAGTTGCAGCTTAAATGAAGTTTGAATAAACATTTTGCGCATTTACTTCACTTAAAAGTTTTTCAAGCTGACATTTCTGTGCGCCAGCCGCCGGGCGAAGAAGCAAAAACCAAAACGTTTTCAGTTTCATTTTTTTTTGCGCTCCTTTTTATTTCGTTATTAAAATGGAAACCAAAAAAAAAATAGAAATGAAACCAAACAAAAATAAATATTTCTATATGCATGGCATAGTATGACTTGGCAAGTATCTAAAAATGCTGGGCAAACACAGCCGCGCGCACACAGACTTGAAGTCTTGGGGGCAAGAGCTAGCTGGCACTTATATGCCAGCCGAAACACATATGTATGCAGAGCATTCGTTTGTTCATTTTCGTGTGTGTGTGTGTGAGTATAGAGTTCCATACTCTAGTTTATTTGCAATATTTTGTTTACCCAAAAATTCCTCGCAAAGACAGCAAAAAACATTTACAGCATAACTCCCCACGACCAACCGCAAGGACCTGGAGTGCAAAAAGTTGCAGACAAAAGGCAGCCAAGTGGGTGCGAGTGGCTGCAAGTGGGTGCGCTTTCAGGGTCTATGCATATCGCATTTTAATTTATTAGCACAAAAACCGTCTAGACCTTTTTAAGCTGCCTGCAATGGCAGCAGCAGCAGCAACAATGCCAACAAGAACAACTGCAGCTTCATACATTTTAATGCAACAATTTCTTTGGTAACAATTAAAATGCACATAAATTTAAATGAAGCATTACAATGAGAAAATTGCGTATACGCCATGTAAAGCACGCGACAATAGCATTGGCTATACAATTAAGAGCATCTTAAATTCTATTGTCCCGTTCCAATACTTGACGATTGACAAAGCTTTTATGCGTAGTTACAGAAACCGATACGTTTCCTAGACGTACATATACCCTTTAGCCCGGTATTGGACATTGATCTATTGATCTGTGTATGACACACAAAATGTGTTTTTAGCTCTAAAATAAATCGAGTTATGTTATCGACATTTATCGATTTGTGACATTGTTTTAGAGATTTTAAAACGCACGTAGGCTTGACGTACAGATACCCTGTAGCCAATGATGCTGATTGAGTGATTTGAAAATAATTAATGTTCGGTGATTGGCAATACTTTTATCAATACGGTTGCGCAATGTGCATCCATTTGTGTATGGGTTGTTTATGGCATGGTTGATTAATTAAAAGGGGGATAAACCCGGTTATTCGGGTAAAAAATACAAAACGTTTTGTTTCCAGGTCCAGTACTATTTTTCGATTTTTTAGCTTTTATGTGTAGTTGTATGGTGCATAAAAGCCTGAAAATTTCCGAGATATTTAATAATGCTTTCCCTTCAGTGTCGTACACTCTCACAGTTAACTATGCTATTTTAAACACATATTTCGGGAAAGAGTATTCAAACGTGGTACACCGCACTTAAGCTATGTAATTGGGCTCTCAGAAACTCAGACAGCAATTGCGTTCTTTGACACAGCATGATGTTCGCAAAGAAATTCTCAGCATAGTGGCCCAACGTGCATCATGTTGAATATTTTAATGATGTTGATAAATAAATGAGTTGGAAATATTTAAGTTAAATTTTGATTGCTGCTGCCAGTCAACGACAACAGCCTTTGACATCGGCGTCATCTCACATCTTGTGTGTGGGGGGAGACGGTCGTTTGTTGTCTGTACAGTTAAAATGTTGACGCGCAAGAAGGTAAATTATTTATTTTCACGTAATTTTCCTCAGCACAAACAATAAACATTGGGGGCTTTACATAATTGAGCTGGCAATTAAATCGAAAGGATGCCGCCTTGAACCCAACTCTGATACAGCAGCCAAGCGGGAGCCAAAACCAGTGACACAGTTGATGGCACATAATGAGCGGGAGGAGCGACAGAAGGAGACCAAATTCCGTGCCCTGGCATTATCTGTCGTCGCCACAGCCACCTGGCCAGTTGAAGCCCTGCCGGGCTGCGGGCGTGCGCTGCCTTAACAATAAATAAAAACTATTTAATTTAAGGACAGCAGCGAGCCTGAGTGAGAGGAAGCTGCTCGACCAAGGACAGTTTGCGCCAGAAAATTGCTGTGCAAAATATGAAATTCGCATATAAAACGGAAAACGCAAAGAACGATAAAAAAAAAAACGATACCAAAATAACAACAGCACAGAGGAAAATGCAACCCAACCCATTTACTTTTACCTGAGTTAATTTATTATGCGCATTTTCTTTTGTACATTGAAAGCGCTGGCGCACAATGGCTCACAGTCAATGTCAAGTTGTTAAAGGACGGAATTTTCAAAAGGATTAAGGGCTGCAAGTTGTTGCTCAATTTGAAGGTAGCGACAAGGACAGTGCCTCAATTCTCCCACGTGACAGTCGCCGGGACGAACTGACGCTCGGACCACTCACCTGGCAGCACGCAGCAATGCAATCGCCGGCTCCAATTTACCGTTACGCAGCAACTTATTTATGCGCATCATGCAATCCTCGCTGCAAGCACAAAGTGGATATATAGATAAAAAAAGAGAAAATTCCTGAATTATTCTGCAATACCAACCGTTGATCTTCGATGGACTTCTCCAAGGTGGCATCAAATGGCAAGGGATGCTGCTCCTTCGGCAATTGCAGATCTGTTGCAAGCAACAGACTAACTTCCGATGCCATTTCGGCCCATTTGCTAGAGAGTTCCTCCTGTAAGTGCACAGAATATACAATTGAAAAGAGAAACTGAGTGTATCTTCGGCACGCCAAAGATTTAATACCCTTATAGACATTTGCCTTACTGTTTTGGAGATATGTGAGAATAGTGAAGCTCGAAAGTGCGGAGTTTGTGAAAATATCTATAAATAAAATTTCACGGCGTTAGCTTTACAATTGAGAGAGACTAGTTCGCATAGAAACAGACAGACATGGCTATCAACTCGGCTGTTGATGCTGATCGAGAATATACATTAAAGCTTTCTTTGGTGTAGAGGGTATTATATTTTTGCCATGAAATGTGTAACGCATGGAAGGAGACATCTCCGACTCCGTCTGTACGTCTGTCAGTTTCTATACAAACTAATCTCTCAGTTTTAAAGCTATTGTCATGAATCCTTGCAGAAGTCCCTCTTTCTGTTGTCAGCACTTTCTCATATAGCTGTCACAGAAAAGATCGGTTGAAAATGAAGTTCTTAAAGGAAAAACTGTATTACATACGGGCGAAGTATCTGCAAGTGTATTAAATCCTCTGGTCTGTCCTCCTGTCCTTATCGAGCATGTTAACAATGTGATTTCTATCGATGGCAAGCCCATTGGCCCATTGTAATTCCATACTTCATACTACATATATATTAACCATAAATACAAAATTTATATTTTTTTAAATACACTTTTTTTCGAACATAATTGCCATTGCTTTATAAATATCATTTTTATTTATTTTATTATACGGTTTTTTCTTCCATTTTTTTCTTGTTATTTTAACAACATTTATAGAAAACTGTGCAGACAAAAGCTGTTTAATATTTGTGAATTCGTGCGTGAACCTTGTTTGTTGGCACTTTAACAAATGCCGCTTGTTCGAATTTTACAAATTAATTGACGCACAAATTGCGTGTGCGAGGCTGTGTGTGTGTGTTGCGGTGTGTGTGTGTGTGTGTGTGTGTGTGGATAACAAAGCACAGGAAAACCCATGCAACGGCTGTGCAAATAAATATGTCAAAAATTAGCACAGTTAAAGGTTTTCATAAAAAACACGAGCACATGTCCGTCCGGAATCCGGACCACACACAAAATGGCGGCCACAGAGCCGCACAATGCAAACTGCTAGGTAGCTGGGGGTCGGGTGTTTAAAGGGGGTGTAGAAAAACTGCCAAGTGTTGGCATTGGCCGGAAATCACGCTTGATGGCGCTGCCAACGCGCCAAAATGTTTAAAAGCGAAAATAGAGCTGCTGAAACAATGGCAGAGCTTGGTCTGAAGAGTTTATTATGCATGCAAGAAAAACGAAATGCAAATACCCTATACAGTGTATAAAAGTGTTGTTGCACAGACTTTAAAATATGTATTCGTTGTTAATTGCTGAATATTTTCGACTGCATGCATGTTGTTGTTGGTAGTTCTGAGCGGAACAATCGATGTAGATTGAACTAATGGTATCATATTTCGCACGTAGATTGATATCGCACACAGATTGACCTAAATGGTATCATATTTTGCACGTTTCTTGACGTCCCACTAAATGTGCGGCTTTTTATCAAATCATATATCTCAGAACTATGAACACAACTTCGTTTTTCTTTGTGCAAAGCTCATGATTGAGATTTTAACTATATATAAGCCTAATGCAGAACTATCGATAATAATTATAATCAATACATTCGAAAATAAAAAGGTGATTCTTATAAATCTACTGTAAGATATTGCAGCTCATGTCCAATACTGCTATGAGACTATCGTTAGATGAACCTATCGATAATGTGATAGTCGTTAAATATATCGCTTGTGTAGTAGTCAAGTTTATAGCCTGCAGTTGAGAGTCAAGTAAAAATTGTATTTAATCTGTATTAAGTATTCGAGTGGACTCTAATATACTTCGACATTTTAAAATAAATTGCATATAAGATTAATGCCAATTGGAATGTGTACAAAGCACTCGCCGTAATAAATGGCAAAACTGACTAGAACATAAATAAATAAAGAAGCCGGCAATTAAATGCAACCACCAGCCGCGTTGTCGCTGCGTCGGTGGCGAACTTTATTTTATTTTAACCATATTTTCAGTCAATTAAATTTCATGATCAAACCTATAAATCTTGCTCGCGCCAGCTGCTCTATACTATACGACAATTGTTTTTTGACCCGACCAGTCGCTGGGCGCTTTTGGCTATTTGTTTTAAATTTTATTGGCAATTTAGAGAATATTTTATAGCGCACACAGCGGGTGGGCAACACCCGCCACCAAGCCAAATAATGTCATTTAATGCAGAAATTTATTTATAAGCATTAAAAATTTCAATTCTCTTCGAAGCTTCAGTGTTTGAACTCACCTCCGTTGGCTGTGAGTGCTTTGACTTGCTGGCCTGCTGCTGCTTCTTCTTGCTGTTGCCAGCGTTGCGCTTGCCACCGCCGGCTCGCCGCTTGTCCTGGACAACAACTGCATCCTGACAGAAGCGCTCCATCATTTTAATAAATACATTTGCCGTTTCCACAACGTCACGTAGAAATACCCTGTCAGGGGTAGAGACTGGTTGGTTAGCAAATAAAATTATTGCATATGCATGCGGTAATTAAATTATTTATTTTATGTTGTAAAATTGAATTAAAAAACTATAAATAAAAAAAGTATATATATATATATATGTTTATGACCACACATGTTGAAAATTCAATTAAATGCGGCAATTGCATTTTATATGCACAACAATCTTTTCCCATAGACCTATAGATACAAAAGGTTAACATCCGATGCATTAAAAGAACAAAAAATAAACAATTTCACTAATATATATTTTCTATGGCCTTAGCTCAAAACAAATAACAGTCTGTTGCTGTTGGGGAGTGTGTGTAATGCGACATATAATTCAATTGTAGCCCAACCTTTGGGTGCTTCAAAATTCAAATGTTGGAAAAATCATGGAATCATATAATAGCTTCTGACCAGAAAATTTTATACATTTTATAAAAGTCGGTCAGATTTTACAAACATTTTACGTGAATTTGATGGCTTCTCAGTTAGAAAACAATAGAAAGTATTTATCATAACTTTATTAAGAAGATGTTCTTATATCCGATGGGACACCCCAAAGGGACTGAAATTTCAACACGACCTTTATCGTAGCTATAAAAAATATATATATATGTATTCATCTTCCCAACAAATTCTAGCCAAACGGCTGCTGTGAAAATTTATTGAAAATCATCGACCACATTAAAACAGCTAAGCGCAAGCAACCACATTTTAGACCCCGCCCTGGTCCTTTGGCAACTTTGAGCCTAACTTAACTAGCCCAACTCAATTCAAAGGACGTCGTTGACTGATGATGTAGCCATAGTCATAGCCATTGCCGTTGCCGTTGGCCCTGTCAATGCCGATGACGCCTCCAATTAGCAAATTAACCTTAAAAGGGAAATTGGGAAGAAGAAAAAAAAGGGGAAGGCAACAGGATGTCAAAATCAGCTGCCGCGCAGCCGACAACTGGCAAAACTTTAGCATTGTTTTTAACCAAACCGAGAATAAAAAAAAAAAACGAGCAACGAAAAATTACCGAATAAAAAGCCAACGTCATTGTGTACGTCAATTTGTTAAAATGATTGATTGCCGTTTGAATAATGAAAATCGCGCGCGTCATAGAAAAGGACAATGCGAACAAGGCTAAGCACTGGCAGCGTTTATATGATAGGCTACAAAATGCCCATTGCCTAAAATTTGGGCATAAAACAATTGGCTGTTAAGCGCACACACTGTTTATTATATCTAGCTACAAGCTGTACGTTATCTCTGCAACTCGGGTAGACAATCATTAGGTGCTTTTCGATAGTAAACGATAGTTAAATCGTTTGTCACAATCAATTGTTGCTGGCAATATTAAAAGGATATTAATGTTAGCAATTGATAACAATTGATTGTAGAAAATTCCGATTGGTATTATCGATCAAATATTCAAAAGCCGATTCTCAACTACGACCTTTATTTGGCAAATAATTGTTCATTTGATATCGATAGTGATCGATAGTCTCTTTGATTGTTATTTGCAACCATTGATAAAAAGTTACCGACTGCAATCAATTGCGTCTTCTTTTTCATTATTAGAGTTTTGTCGATATCATAAAATATTTTCCACAGAAATCTATAGTCCATTCGATTCATGCCGTACGATTATGAGTGCCCGTATCAACTGAAAATCATCAAGAGCAATCGCTCGCTTCTATCTATCTCTATCTTACATTCAAAAATATACTACTTACATAAACACTATTCAAGAATTATTTCGACTTAATTTAGCAGGGTATTCGAATGGCTAAATTGCCAAACATAATGATTGCCATAATGCGCTGAATACACGGCTATTGTTAAAATTCTCTCCAAACATGATTTTGCAATATTTGCATATGTGCCGATATATCCTTGTGTACGGAGTCCTTCGGCGCGCACTCTAATTGCCAGCCCTGATCGATTGCCGGCCCAACTGGCAAATATATGAAAAGTTAAAATAGTTCAGAGGTGTGAGCTACGTCAGTAAATACCCTATACTCCCGTTTAAGTGATTCGAATATCGCTGTACAATATTTTTCATCTGATGCCTACCTCCGCCTGTTTGTCCCTGTTTATCAACATGTAGAGGGTATGAAAAGCTTTGCAAAAACTTTGCGACGTGTTGTCAGCGAAAATACAATTCCCAAAAAAGGTCGCCGCTCGACGCTACAGAGTTAAAAATTTATGCAAATTCATTGCGAATTTAAATAGACGCCGCTAGAAACTCGCAGAATAATCCGAAATGCGGTCAATATGCCACAGGACGAGCCTCCGAGGCTGTGCCAAGGGAAACGCATTTGTAATGAAATTCCCTGTCAGCATACACACCCTCACACAGCCACCCCACGCATACACCAAAACGCCTGCATACGTAGGTAGCAACAGGAATAAACATTTAGCCAACTTATAAAGCCAAATAAATCAACAATTTCGCAATAGAACATTAAAAGGGTATATCAAGAATAGCTGAATTAAAATATAATCTATTTTAAATACCCAGTCTACATTTAAAATGGGCAGAAACTAGTATAATAATATAATAATAATAATATTTTTAATATTGATAATAATATTTTTATTATTAATAATAGTAATTATTAATAAGAAAAAAATAATAATATTATTATTAATAAGAAAATAATAATAATAATAATAATAATAATAATAATAATAATAATAATAATAATAATAATAATAATAATAATAATAATAATAATATAATATAAAGCTGTGCAAATATATTTTACCGACAAAAAAAAAGGCATTTTCGATCCCAAAGGATATCTGAGACTAGAGCTGGCTGATCCTGAAAACGTTTCGTTAAGGGTATCTCCTAAGCGTGTACTCTCGATTAGTGCACTTTTAATTGTTATACGGTTTGATTGTGTTAACATAATTTTGCTTTTAGCATAGGAAATATTATAAATTTATTATTGTGCATTTTCTAAAACTTGTGTCAAAGGTGGCGCCTGCTATTTTCTAATAAAGTATCAGCTAATCGTGCCCTCTCGACTAATACACTTTAACTTCCAAGAAGGTTTCATTCTGTTGAAATAACTTTACGTTTAGCGAAAAATGTATAAGCTAATATATATATATATATATAAACTTTTATCAATCTTTAGGCAGGCATATACTCTACTTCAGGCATTTTTCAACACTAGTTATTATATTAACTGCCAATTATGCCCACTCCAATAGTGTACTATTATCAATCTTTACTAGCAAATTCAGACATTTTCCAACACTAAGTATCATAGGTAACGCCTGCAAATTTTCTGATAAAGAATCTGTATAACTTTCACACTCGAAAAGTCTACCCTTCTTCTTAGAAGGTTTCATTCTGATAAAAAAAAAATGGTGCCTTTAGCATAGCTCAGCTTAATTTAATTATTATCAATCTTTTAACACACGCGCTCTCTGCCTCAGTCATTTTCACTAGGTTTTATATATAGCGCCTGCAATTTGCTGATAAAAGGCAGCCTTTGTTCCTGAGCGTATGCCAGATAGTGCATGTGGTTCATCAAAACCACCCATTTGCATCGACTGTCCTGTTGATTATAACTCACATACAATGCAATCCATCCGCAGCAATTGCTGCACCTACCACAACGCTGTCAGTGGCTGCGGCAAGCGGTAAGTGGAGCGTAAAAATGATGCACAGTGATTTAATGTTGTGAAATACAAGGCACAGATTTAAATTGATTTAAGTATAGAAGTCTATCATTGATTTAATGTTGTGAAATACAGGGCACAGATTTAAATTGATTTAAGTATAGAAGTCTATCCTTATTACAAAAAGATGTAAGTTCTACTCAAGAACAACTAGAAAACTTCTTAATAAAACTCAGCAGAGGACACATAATCAAATACAGTAGAACATCCTTGAGAAATAACAAAAGAATAAATTGGTCAGTTGACGACTCAAAGTTTGAATCCTTTTAAGCAAGTTTTTAATCATATTAATTTAACCGAACTTTTTCTATTTTCCATATTTATTTATTTATTCAGTAACAGTATCGTTGATTTTGAGGTTCGAACGGGCAAGATTCAAGCCCAGTTTGCAGCCTAGATAAAGTTAAGATAGTGAAATTCTTGATAAGCTAAGTTCGAAGCACTCGCTGCATTTTTCAATTTTTAATGGCAAGGCCTCTGACTCAAATGTTCATTCTTTGCAAAGAAATTCGTAGAAAATTACGTTCCGATTCAGGTTTTGCTTCGGCTCATAGACATAAATTGGAGTTCCGATTCGATTAAACCCAGTTTACTGCCCCATTATTTAAATACGCACATAGTCTTTCGATGACACCTGAATGACTGTGCCCCAAGCTGGTTGGTTTGACTGAAAGGTGGAGGCGGCAGGTGCAACTGCTGCTGTTTGCTGACCGCAGCGCCAAGTAACCGCAGTGTGTAGAATGCGGGTGCAGCATTTGACTGAGAGGCACTGTATGCTGTGTGTGTGGGGCATAACAAATTGCATGCCACAAACCATTTTACAGGAGGCAGCAAATCGATTTCAGCTAACTTGCAACGATGCGACAATCATGCCACTCGATGCGCTCCCACACTCAAAGTGCCACACACACTTGCGCACATACACCCGCACACGTACGGTGCACTGAAACTCAAACTCATGTGTTGCCAAATGAGACAAAGATAAATCGTTAATAAATTATTTATAATTAATTTGTTATGCACGCGGTTTGTTGCTCGCCACGCATTGTTGTTGCTGCCATAGCGACTGCTGCTGCTTAATTTGATATTCGCGTTTACGCTGATTAAATGGACAACAGCAACAACAACAGCAACAGCAACAACAATACTGCCAACAATGTTGGGCAACGCATAGAATTAATTAGAAGACTTGGGCGTAAAGTGTGGTTGGATGGGTGGGTCGATGGGGTAAGTTTGAGCGCATGTTGAATAAATGATAAAATGTAATTGCGCTCAGTCGCAGGGCAAATGGTTAGCGAGCTCGCTGCTCGCTGCTCGCTGCTCGTTGCCATAAGACGTTTATAATGAAAATATTATTAATTATGACAGCAACACAACAGCAGCAACAGCAGCAGCAGCAGCAGCGGTAGCGGCAACAAAAACAATAACAACAACAACCACACAATGAGTGATGAGCGCTGATTGTAGCCACCCAACGCCAAGTCCAAGCCCAAACACCACCCAGCCACTACCTCCCACATTAGAAATGTGGCCCAGGCTCATAAATAATTCATGCGAATGCCGAAAGGCTTCAATTTCACAAGCACTCAAACTCTGATTGCAGCTCAAAAGGCAGCCGGCACTTACTTTTATCGCTAATTACAAAGATTAATTGAAAGCAATGTCTAAATAGGTTTGCATAATTCGCCAGTTAATATTTAATCGATCCATCTCATTTTTGACAGCTGCACTGCACTTTTGAGTGTCAACATTAACGCTTCAGTAACACGCCAATTGCCCCGCGGCAGCAGTCACCAGTCATCAGTTAATTTTGCTTAACGACTGACAGATACTCTTTAACTCGTTCGATAAAGTAAAGTCCACTTGGTCGTGCAAAACTGGAATGCAAATTTAATAAGTACTAGGAAACGAACCATTAATTTATTCAAATTGCAAAAAATAGCCGAATATTGAACTAAAACTTTATTTTTTCTCCACATGTGGTTTTTATTTTAAATCTCTAAAACTCTAAAGTAGAGGTCTAAAGGAGCACTAGAAGCTGTCAACACTTTATATCGCATGTGATCAAATACTTGAAATGTAGCTCCAGCCTCTCGCAATGTATTTCGCAATAAACTTCAACTGACGAGCGTTAAAATGTAGCCCGAGGTACAATTTGTATATTCTATGCACGAAATATTGAACTTGTTTTCGAAAAAATAGTGAAATTTTGTCAATAATATCGCACGTCACGTATCGCGTTTCCCAGTTGGAAAGCCTCAAACAGTGCATTCATCCGCGTCGAATCTGTATTTGTATCTGCATTTTCTCGATTGCCGCACTCTGTCAATTTCCTATTTGTGCGCTAAATTAATTTAGTCAGAGCTTTTGAGTACGCCGACTGCACGGCAATCCATCCAATATCTGTCTATATCTGTGTCCATCTCTTCATCGAGACTGACTCGTTGAACCCGAGCTATCATTGGCAACAGATTGCCAGCGATTTGTGTACAGAGCGCACAGTGGACCCAATTCATCGAATGAAAGTTAAATTATCCCAAAGTAATTCGATATTTTATCTTTGTTGAACTCTAACCAACCTTTGAAAATTTTAAGTTAAAGCTAGATTTTTTCATGGCAAATAAATGAAAAAGATCTTCAGATTCTTCAAAAAAAGTTCCCCTACAGATTGTGTCAAACATAAACAAGTAAGAGGTTCTAGTCCAGAGCTCCCAACTAGGGGATACCCTTAACCCACTTCTTCCAACATCAAATGCATATATATATTCTATTTTAGAAGTTATGTTATGTTTGGTAACTCTAGCTCTTATTATTTACCAAAATTGCACATAAAACAGGATATCGGAGACGGAGTTAGTTATCGATTATCGGAAACAAACTCGATCTGCGCAGGCACCAGGAGCACCTACATCTAAGTCTCTAGCTCTTATAGGTTCTGAGATCCTTGGTGCTGATCAAGATTATATATACTTTATGGGGTCGAAGATGCTTCCTTCTGCCTGTTACATACATTTGGATTTTGCACAAATACAATATTCCCCTTTACCCATTTTTAATGGGTTCAAGGTATAAAAATTCCAAATAATTGAGACACTTAACAAAAGTAAAAACAATGCCAGTGAACCGTTTACGAATGAGGTATGAGATGGAATCGACAAATAAAATGAAGCACAAAAAGTAACACTGAATATTAAATCTAGATTTAGTGCGGAATATCAAGTATAGAGCAAGAGAGCGCCAGTGTAAAACTTACGAAAGAGAGTAAAAAAGAAGAAATATATTTAAAACTCTAAGGAGAACGAAAGTCAACTGAGAGCGCGCTTATGAAATGTATTTTTGTTTTTTTATAAAAGCTGAACATAATCTTGAGCCATGTTTGAACAAATTAAAAATCAAACTCACATGAGACTTGAAGAGTTAATAGGGAAACGTAGTCTTTGGATTTAATATTGACTTTTGAAAGCTGAGTGGGCGGCGATGTGTGAGTACATTTTGGTAAATAACATGGCTGATTTCCCATGGTAGAAGTTTGCGTTTGTTTAGTTTTATTTGCATCCGTTGACTGTGTCTGTGACACAAAAACACACTTTCCAGTCATTTATTGCAGGTAGATAAGACTACGGCACATTGCGCCAGTTTGTTTGACAGACAAATTTGTGCATCCGTTTAGAAATATGCAAGTGGAATTTCGCTTTGCTAAAAATTCACATATGCAGCAACGAAAAATTGCAATTATCTAAATGGGATTCGCTCGGATATTTTAGCAAACAGAAAAAAAAAACTAAAAAATAAAAGCTTGGGGAGTGAAAACTAAAATTTCAAGCGTCACAACCTAATGGCAATTGAAAGTGCAGGCACGCGTTCGGTTCACAGTTACAGTAGCTGCCTCTTATCCACGATCCGGAGGGCTGCAAGAGGCGGCAGTTGAGCCACAGTTGAGTTATTTAGTGAAGTATCCAACCACCTGGCAAGGACTGTGTTGTTAATGAGTTTAAAAACTGCAGTACCTGTAAGTAGCTATGTAAATCAGTTAAGGGGTAGCAGCAATGTCGACCCTAACGGCTGCCAGTTACTAACTTGGCAATTAGAATGCAGCCCTGGTGCGAATCCCATACGAAAAACAAGATAGAGTGGTCTGGTCGAGAACGGTCGGCTGGGAGATACCCTGTGTCGATGGCCTCTCGTCAGATTAAACCGAACTGTCTTTCATATTTTTGGTGTTAATGCGATCTTTTTTAGGTCTCCCTAGCTCTGATAATTATCATGCTGTGTTAAAACCCCTCAACATCGATATATATCGATAAAAGTGATATAGGGAAGGAATCGGAAGGAAAAATAGATTATTGCGAGCTCGAACTCTAATAGTTTCCAAGAGTGACGCGTCCATACTGATAGTCAGGCTGATGCCCAAGGCCTTAACAGCTCAGCGTTTGATATCGAATACATATATATGTTTGGTGGATAAGAATAGATGCTGATAAAACTGCACTGGTTAGAAATTGTCTCATTATGAGAGTTTCGGAAATGGCGCACATAGGTATCAGAAGTTCTGTCATTCTAATACTTTTATTATTAAACTAGGGGCTGAAAGCGAAATCGACAGATAAGTCACTGGAAATGCTGCCTGCTACATACTTTGGCATCACTGCAATATGCCCTTTGCGATGAGTAGAGGGTATATAAACATGAGCTGCGTGCCACTGTCCCTACGTCTCTCTAACCTTCACGTCCCGCCCGCCAGCAAGTTGGCAAATGCTATAATTTTAATGCCAGAGCACGCGTGCAGCACATGCTTGTAAAATCAATTAAAGTTTTCGCCGGCTGCCGAAATTCAAAGCGCAACTAGTTCAGTTGTTGTTGCAGCTGCACACACACATACACACCAGTACGCACACCCACCAGCACACACACACACACACAGACAGACAGCTGCGCAAATAGCCAAACAAACATGCCAAGACTTAAGACAAAGGCATGCCGTCAAGACAAACAATGCCTGATTGTCGATTGGGTCGAAAGGTTTTAGCCAGGCACTGAGCTTAGAATTCCAGTTAGTAGCTGCATACATATTTTCGGGCTTAGCAGCAGCTTCAATTGGTAATCCTATTAAGCGTTAGCCTGTGTGTGTTTGCCTTAGTTATTTGTGACCATCTCATGAAAACGCAATCCTCCCTCAAGGAGCAGATAGCCAAGCTTAGCTAACGCCTGCCTTCTGCCTGCTGCCTAGTGCATGCTGCCTATTGGCATGCCTGGCAGTCTCTGTCTAAGTTATTTGCAATATGTGTTGAAGGGTACGAAGATAGTTATGCGGTTATGCGGCTGCGTCTTGGTTACTCACTTTGTGCTGTGCGCCTCATTGTAGTTCATTAACAAATGCAGTATAGTCTCCCGATACTCCAGCACATAGCACACATTGTTCAATAACATATCAAACAGGCCACGCGCGTTCACATCATCCTTCAGTTTCTGCAGTGCCAACAGGCTTTGCAGCAATTCCCGGAATGTCTTTAATTAAAACATAAATAAAAAAGAAATAAAATTAAATTAAAACAATATACACACATATACATATATATATGTGTATATATATATATATATATATATATATATACATATTGATGAAGTCTTAACGTAGCTGACAAACGTTTTAGTTATTTGAAGCATGCGTGCAAGTGTGAAATGCATTGCAATTAGTTGAACCAAATTAATTCAATTCAATAACAGATTATTCTCCCCAGCTTGCGGACCCAAGCTAACTGCCGGACTGCTCGAAGGCGTAGGAGATTATTTTATTAGATATGTCATAGTCCAGGGCACTAAAAGCTTTCAATTAATTTATAATCTTAGTTATTATTAATTTCCTTAGAATTGACCAATTGGTTTCATTAACAGTTTATACACTTAATACTTAAATTTTGCATAAGCTTTAGTGGCTATTAAATTAGACTTTTAATTGGCCTGCTTGCAACTTAGATTAAATATGAATCTTAACACATACAAACGAATTTATGAAGACAGAATATTTTTGTAATATTAATTATTCGCATTACGATCAAATCTTTTCTTTCCATGCAACGCCTGGTAGTTTCATATACCACCATATACGAAAAGTAAATTTCTCTTTGCCAACATTTCAAAATATTTAAGCTTGCTTTATAATCTCCAGTTCATACAAAACATTGTACAGAAGCAAGGGTTTTAGCTTCAATCGGAACATGTGGTTTACAACGAGGCTGGGCCGCAGCAGTTGGCAGTTGAAGTTGGCTTAAGCTTTAAGCCATGATTCAAGCGAGGCGTTGAGATTTTGTAAAGTGCACCCAGAAGTGCACTTACAGTGGCAAAGCCAAACAACAACAATGCACACACACGCACACACACACACTGAATTGTGATTTAAGCTTAGCTAGCTGCATTGCATTTACTTACCAGAAGGGCAACATGCAGGCGCTTGGCCCAGAGACGCGCCTGTTTCTTGTCGCACTGAATCATGTCCATGTCATGTTGCATGCGCGTCAGAACCCAGTGGAAACATTGCACGCTCAGCGACTCGCTGCAAAAGAAAACAAGCAAAAGAATAAAGGAAAATCAAATACATGAAAATGGCAAACAAAGGGTAAAACGCATGACTTAAAGACCTGCGAGCAAAACATTTGACTAACGAATTCAAGTTGACAGCGCAGCAGGGCAAGGCAGGTGAATAGTTTGCCATGTTGCACGTTGCTGTTGCAAGTTGCAGGCTGCCAGCTGAAGCACCGTGAAAAACTCATTAACAAAATTAATTTTTAAGTAGCGCTACAAATGAGTGGCAGCCTAAGTTGCCGGCCGAGTGGGCGTTGCCACAAGCTGCACGTTTGCTTGGTTTATGTTGAAGTTGTTGCTGCTGTTGCACCAAATGTTGCGGCTACATTTGCCTGCAAATTGGCAAAATTAGCAACGCGACGTCTGCTGCGACGGTCATTAAAGTTTGTGCACAATTGCAGAAGACGGCAGCACTTGAAAAGGCATTAAAATCAAATTAATTACAGTGTGCGCGACAGTCGCAACGGCAGCAGCAACTCAACTTAACAGAAATAAATAAATTATAAAATCAATAAAATTTCAAAAGGGCAAAAATGCGGCAATCGCTTAGAGGAAACAGGTGCGCATTTCTTTTTATTTAAACTTTCAAATCCAAGCTAATGACCCCACTTAATTAAGTATTTTATATACATGCTCACTCCACATTACAAGGCGATCAATCTGCCTGTCAAATTTAACAAGCACTTTAAGTCGCAATTATACTCTATTGCAGATTCTTGAGATTCTAGCTAATCTGTCTCTTACAATTTACAAACTAGGTTCTTCCTGTTAAATGTATAACATAAAAGAAATTTGGCGTTGCCACCTTGTCATTGAACAATGAGATAATTTAGATATCGATTATTTATTTTTGCACTGGTTCTAGAAGTCAGTGCTATCAAAAATGTATAATAATTATAATAATGATTATCTACAAAAATCATAAGAAAATTATCGTAAATCTTAAACGCTTAAATATTCTTTAAAAAATAATTATAGAACAAGTGTATTTTTTATCCATAAGGAAATACGAAATGGTCCCAATTTAAATTTACTAAAAAAAACCAACTATGGAAACAAATTTTTGGTTATCCGAAGGCAACTTGACAAAATGGTCCAACATATTAAAATCTACGACAAATCTATCAAATTCCTGAGAGAAAAAAAGTAACAAAGTACTTATAACTTATATAATGTATAGGCTATACATTATTCATCTATCAAACTTTTGTACTTCTTGCATTGCAGGCAAAACCCGGCAAAAACTATGAAACCAAGTTCTCTACGACTATTTTATGGTCTAAAAAATTCCTTGCAACAAACTGCCAGAACGGTGAGGGGGGTCAACTACAAAGCCTAAACAAAACTGCAAACTCAATTTCACTTTTTTATTATATGCCCTTCGTTTTCGTCATTTTTTTTTTTTTTTTTTGAGTACGCACACAAGTTTGCCCACTTTGACGGTCATACATTATCGCAATGCCATGCTTTATATAGTGCAAAATCAGTAGAAAATGGCAGACGATAAAGAAAGTTGAGAAATGCGGGCGGGCAGCGGCAAATTGCATTTGTGGAAATAAACAGAAAGTTTTATGCGCCGACAAGAGCATAGTACATAAGTATATAAACATATATATATATATATATACATATATATATGTATATATACACGTATATAGGGAGTGTGCGCCAAAAAGGCATGATAAAAGACATCCGAAAGGAATGGTAAAAATGAAAAACAGCATCAGCATCAGGAGCAGCAGCAGCTACTGCTGCTAGCCAAAAACTTTGAATAGTGCGGCGGTACTTGCTTTTTGAAAAGGGGGCAGAAAGCGGATGCGATTGGGGTAGGGTGCCCGGTTGTGAAAACTTTGCAGCAACGGAATGACAACATTTTTGCAAAGCTTCATTGTTGTCATTCAGAAACTAATTTGAAAGTAACCAAAACAATTTTAAAGAAATTTCCCACCACAGAGCACAACGAGCAATGACCAACAAAGAGAAACAGAGTGAGAGAGTGACAAAGAGAGCGAGGGGGACAAAAGAGAGAGAGTGGAAGAGACAGACCAAATGACAGCAAAATTTTATTAACAGCCAGCTGTATAACAATAAAGTGGCCAAAAACAAGGAGCCAAAGCTAGCGAAATGCTTTAAATTGCCAGGCGACAATTGGACTAAATATATAGTATAGCCAAAATATGCGATTGTACGAAAAGGGGCGTGTTTAAGTTTTTGGGCACCAGAGCCACGCTGTAAAGTGTCATAGGTCAACGTTTTGTGTGTTGATTTTGATTTCTGCATGTCTTCACCAACCCCAAACTGGAGAAAATGTCTCCGAAGTAATCCAACAAAATGACAAACAAATTGTCCTGTGGCCAAAGCAATGTCACATTTGCAACTGGTCTGAATTTCTTGTGCCAAATGTTCAGTGTAAAGTGCGAATGGCGAATGGGAATTGTCGGGGCACAAACTTTATTTGCAGCATGTAAACTCTTTCATTTTCAGACTGTCGGGGTATTGAAATGTGTGTCACGAAAGCTGCAGCATAATGATGAAGGTATTACTTGAATCAAAGTACTAAATCGAGTGCTGATCAGATATATATAACCTTGAAGGTCGGCTTGAGAGCTGGGTATGTTGAAACTTGGAAGTTTCGCATGCGAAACTTAACCAGCTCACTATATAATAATGTTGTTAGGTGACATTGAATATAGATTAATCGGTATTTATTAGTTTTACAATTATAGAAAAGATTTAAGAGGAAATATATATAATATTGAAGTTCAACTATGAAGCTTAGGAGAGGTTGTTTTCGAAACTGGACCAGCACAATTTTTAATGCATTAGATGCCGGGACATTAGAATTCTTCTCTTAAAATGAAAAATTTCAATTAAGAAATATCAGTTTTAGATATTCCACCATCTAGGTCTAAAATATAGTTGCTCATATTCATAAAATGCTCATCTTATACAAAAAAAAAAAAAAAAAAAAAAATTTGAATTACCTAAAGAACAAAATAAAATAGAATTCAAGCATCCATTGAAATCAAAAAGTTGCTTAAAATGGAGCGACCACTGTATTTGATTACTGTACTAGAGTATTTTAATTCAGCTACCCCGTTTAAACTCAACCTCTGTCTTTCTCACTCTCTCATTATCTCTCTCTCTCTGCTTTTATCACGTTAACAAAGGTCAGGCAACTCTGTAATAGAAACCTCTGTCAATTTGTTGCCAATTGGCATTGGTTCACGCTGTTTGAAATCAGTCGTTCCATTTGACCTCAAGTTGAAAGAATATAAGCTGCTTCAGTTAATAGTTGAGCAGTTTTTGTTGTTTAGCCACTCTGTTAGAAAATAACAAATTGAGTTAGTCCCTAACAAATAAAAATGGCGTATACTTTTTGCTATATAGTGAAAACTGTGTGTAAAGTAATTTGATTAAAAGCCAACCCATGGAAAGTTGGTGCAAAAGATTTGCATATTTGCTGACGCGACCGATTGAAGCTGACCCCACTTGGTTAGCTTTTCATTAGCCATGGGGCAGAATGTGGCCGGAGTGCTCGTTCATCAACGTCATTTTTTTAGCCTGCATTAGGTTCCGAGCCACTCCCTTACACGCCTACACTCTCACTCTCTCGCTCTTTCTATCGCTCTCCCTCTCTCGCTCTCTCTCTCCGACTACCATACACCATCTCTGTCTTTGTTTTATGGGCATTATCAAAATCATTGGCAATTAATTTGAACGCTTTAGTCAGGCACACACAATATCATCTGAGTTGCGGCAAGATATTTGCAGGCATTTGACATTGGCAAATGCAAGTCACACACACTCGCACAAACACGAGCACACACACTCACCTGACTAGCTGCAATTGTAGACCACTCAAACGATTGAACTCCATGAAAAATCGTATGGCCCACAATAGATAAGAGTCATCGTGACTCGACGAGCCGGCATTGCGTTCCAGGACACGCCGCACCTGCCGCACCAGCGTGTTGTAAGCAGAGCGCAGCACCTCAATGCAATATTCGCGCAGGCACAATCTGCAATGGATGGGAAAACGTAGCAGAATACCAAATGAAAAATGATTATACCACAATAATATTGATTGAAAGCCAGTGCCAGTGCCAGTGCCATACATATACCTACACGTACTGTATGCACTACCAGCAAGTCGTAGCCGGCCTTGCACGGGCAAAGTTGTTTTCATTAAATTTAAAATTAATTTTACTCTCAAATTTCGCCTGTTGGCTGGACTATCGGCAATCAGTGAAAAACTTTAAAAGCTTAAAAAAAAAAAAGAAAATCATGTCGGATGCTGATCGCAGATAAATTTAGCTTTTGCCCATACAAACTTACAGCTCGTCTTCAAAAAGTTTGCAGCACGTTTTTTGTGAGTTCCTTAAAATCTTTGAAATTGAACTTAAGGCCACTTGCATAGAAAATAATATGTCTATAAAATTTCCAATTCCTATTTTTGCTTAGCTTTTTCAAAAAACATTTTCGTCAGTGTATGCATTGACAAGTGTTTGCATTTAACAAACGGCAATCGGCAGCGTTTATGCAATAAATTTGCTTTGGCCAATTTATTTGAGTAAAGCGGACCAAAAGAGGCAGCTCCCACCAGAAGCATTCATCTCCGAATCTCTGCATCGCAGCCTCAGTTGCCAGCCGCAGGCCAAATGCAACAGAGGCGTCACAGATTAATGGGTAAGAAAACAAAACAGCAAAAAACTGTAGCCAACCGGCGGCTTTCGCAGCATTGCAATACGCGTTGAGAAGCAACAAATTGTTGCTGGAACAACTGCTGCTGCTGCATGTCGAGGGTCGACAAGTGACATTGATGAACTTTGCCTGCTGTTTGGTAGCATGCCCCACAGAGTGCATGAAATGCTTTTTGCCAAATAGATGGGCAATCTTTTGCGGTGGCCAACTTATTGATGGGCCTTTTGGCGAGCGACTTGTCTAATCACAGTCTCCGGCCCGAGCAATTTATGGCTGGCAAGCAGATTTGGATGTGCCAACGATCAGGCCCATAAAACAGGCCAGCAAACAGCTAGCAAAAGTCAGCTGCCAGCAGGCTAACAAGCAAAAGTGTTGGCCCACATTGCTAAAATGCTCGCACATTTACAACGGCCAACAGAGCTCAGAGGTTTACGCCGATGGTGTCGTTGCCGTGGCGCCACCAAGATTACGCTGCCAGTGCTGTATTTTTATCTTAGCTCAGCATTTTATGGCTGCCGGACGACAAATCGCAACAACAACTTCGAGCTGCACCGCACCACTGATCGAACATTAGATGCTCTACAAAAATAAAAGTTGAATTTTTAACAATTTATAGCCTAAATTACTAATGAGTAATTATTAAGTAATTAACATCAAATGCTTTTAATTCCTTCTGAACGATTTGCATTGTGGATATAAGCTTTAACAATAAAAAAAATTTCTATCTGGGAATTTTAAAGCCTACCTTAGTAATTATCAGCAAAATTACCTATGCAATTGCGCTGAAAGTATTGCTTAGTGAATGTTTAGATATTCTCACAACAATGCTTATTTTGAGAAAATTAATGTTTTAATTACCTACGCAAACTGTTATTTACCTATTTACTCTGGCTGAATTTATTGCTTCGTAAAAGTTTGGACATTCTAAAAAAAATAACTCTAACTGGGCAACAAATTTCAGTTGTCATTACAAAATTAATTGTTATTCAGAATTGTTTAAGCACATTTACATTAGTATATTGAATAATAAAGAAAAAACGGTATCCGATTAAAAAACTCGTAACATTGTTATACATCTTAATTTTCATGGCAAAACTTTTGCCAAAGTTTTGCAAACCCTAGTATGGGAAAGTGTATAAGACCAAATGCATTTGGCCCACGCCGAAGCCCAAGCAACACCGGGTATCCTGTGCAACGTTGGCGCATATCCTTTAAGTAGTTTGTTGGTACGGAGAAAATCATAAAATAGCTGCACCTGGTGGCCATTAGGGAGTGCGGCGACAGCAAAGACGTTGGCCAACCGGCGCCTTGAAAATGGCCACGTCTTTGTTTCGCTTAGCTCACTCGGCCAGAACCAAAGCCAGAGGCAGAGCAAAACAGCAGAACAGCAGCCAATATCGTTTGGGTGATTCTATAAAATCAGGCTAGCAGCAGTTGGGCGCGGGTTGTCTAAAAGGAAATGCCTTCATTTATTATTGAATATTATTTTATGCGCTCGCTCGGCTTTGGCTGCATAAAATCGAAAATCAATGACCGGAATGTGGCCTGCCAGTCGAACCATAACAATTCCGATGCTAATGGCCACATCCATGGCCCCGCACAATAGACTTCAGTCAAAGTGCAGGAAGTTGCCGCAGACAAATGGAGGCTACTATGCGCGAGATAGAGCTATATCTTCATACGTAAATGTGTATACATCTGGACTACGGGCCTGTTTTCAAACCAAGCAGCTCCAACTCGAACAATCCAATCTTATATTATTCGCTTTAACGAATCGTAAAGCGAACTATATATTTAAAAGAAAAATAAATAAAACGGTCTGAACTAAGGCCAAACCGAAACACATATTGGTTTACTCGATGGTTCGAACTCGATCACAACTGGAAACGCTCTTAAGCTGTAATCACTTCAAATGTTGAGTCTGCCATACCTGTTATACTCTTGTAAAAAATTTGTCACGAAATGTGTAATAAATTCTAGATCAGCATTGACAGCCTAGTTGATATTATCATATCAGTCTTTCCGTCTGTCTGATTCTATGCGAACTAATCTCTTTATGAAGCAAACGGAACTGGCAGCGAGAATTTAGATAATTATACGTTACTTTTAATTTACTATGAACTCTGCTATATTTTAATTTGAAAAAGAATGCTCAAAAATATTGGAGCCAGGCGAAAGTTGAGGCAAAGGTTCTATTTTCACTATTTAATTAGAAACTTTTTGAGGCCCAGGCTAATATTGTCTTAGGCATGGCAAGTTGAAAAGTTTACGTAATAATAATTATTTTAATTAATAAATATGTAAGAACGTATATATTTGAAAAGTTTACCTGACAGTAAAAGCACTGCGTCGCGTCACCTGCCCCTCCTCCTTGATGTGGCGATGGGAACGCTTCTGCGCCTGCTTCTCGCGATCAAAATCCATTGCGGAGACACGCTGCAGCGGCTGATGGCAAATAATATCCCGATCCGAGACGGATTTCATGTTGCGTATAACATAGGTGCCCCCGAAGCGTGAATGTCGACCGGGCGGCGGGCGAGCCTGACGGCGGGCCATTTCACGCCGACGTGCAGCGAGCAGCTCCTGCTGATCGCGTTGCTTCTCGCTGAGGCTGCGCTGCAGCGATGCATCCGCCAAGGACTCGGCACTCTGCAAGTAGGAACAGTTTAACAATAAGACAGGCCATGCAAGAAAAGTTTGCAGCAGTGGTTTACCTGTTCGCGATACAATAGACAAATGATTTCGAGTCCATGCAAATGAAATTGCTCCTCATCCGGCGAGGAGACTATAAAGAGCACCAGATCCAGCATTCCTGTCTGATGCAGCGCCCAAATAACCTGATCGTGTAGACTGGCATCGTTGTCCGCACGGCACTCGGCCTCAGGATTTGCTGGCACTTGGAGCACATTGCGCACCAGCACCAGGATACGTTCAATCAGAAGATTCTGCTCCTCGCTGCGTATGGCAAAGGCCTAAAAATAGTATGAGAAAATGGGGATGGGAGGCTCGCATTAAAAGTCAAAATAATAAAAATGTCTTGCGGCAAATCCCAGTGTAAAAATCTAAGCAGCAAATCCCGCGAGACAAGTTAAAATAATCAAATGAAATTAAATTAAATTAAATTGCAAATTTATGTAGCTCGACTGTAAAACGGAAGCCCAAATAGGGGCCACAGCTGGAGCAGCAGCAGCAAGGGCAGCAACTGTGGAAGTCGGAGTCGGAGAGTTGGCACCACAACAAAGTCAAGTTGAAATCAATTTGCGTCGGTTCGGACGAAGAGCTGCCTGGGCAAACTGGAGAGCAGCAGTTACTGCTGTTGGCTTACAAATAAATACAACTAATGCGGCTTTTGTGCCTACAAGCCAGCTGTGACTGCGTATCCAGCGCCAGCTACTGCTACTGCCTCCCACATTGGACATGAACACAGGCATCCCAAAAGCTGAGCCCCAGCGCCTTGCTCAAAGGCCAAAGTTAATAATGACTTCCGCTTTTGGTTACCCTACGCAACAACAGCAGGAACAGGCCCAAAAAAGCTGTCGACCCCATCCGCCCATCCCTCTGGTTGTCCACTTTTCTGCCACGTCGTGCCGCATACATCAAAGCGTACAAGCCGAGGCCAAAGCCACGCAAATAAGGAAGTAAGGCATAAAAAGTCAGCCGGGAAACCAAGAGCCAAGGGCAGACCAATCCGCCCACACATTCATTATCAACAACAGCAATAAGAAAAGAGAGAGTGAGAGAGACAGCATTCATGTAGAAATTCGCTAGCATTTAACCTAAAAAACATTCGTTCAAAAAAAAAAAGTATAAAAATCTAAAGAAATCCTCTGGCGACTCTTTCGCTGGCTGCGCAGCACCATGAAAATCCTTTGGAATTGCTCCCCGGAGTGTTATGAATGTCGATTCAATCGGCTTTAAATGAATTTATTTCGCTCTGCCAGAAGGCGCAGCTTTCAAGGGAGCGGGGTGTGGCAAGTCTGTGTGGCAGACAACGATGAGAACCTATGAGTGTGTGTGTGTGTGTGTGTTGCCATGTTGCCATGTTGCAACTGCGATTACACAGTATCAACATCATTTTTGCAGTCACTAAATTTTAACCCATTCGATGCCGATAATGGCCAATGTAACTGGTTTTGGGTCCTGTGCAAAAAAAAAATCTACCTTTTTTTACCCTTTTTCCCATAATTATAACCTATCGGAGGCTTCCACTAGGAGTTACCTTGAACCAAGCGCCAAGCTGCCGTTAGAAACAATCAATCCAAAAAACAGCATGAATATATAGTTTTGATTTTATCAAGACTATGAGAAATGCATGCCCAAATACCTTAGGTATTTATAGTCCGATTAGTATTACATTTTCAGGGCCTAAATAGGGCACCCAAAAATGGGAACATACAAAAACACAAAACTCTACCTTTACCGAATGTTAAACGAGTATATATATTTTATGCTATAGACTTGCCACTTGCCGAAATCGCGGCGCTCATGCAAAGACAGTCGGATATGGCTAGATCTCTTCAGAAATATTAGACTTTTCCATATTCGATGGGATCAGCTGAATCTCTATACAAAAATGACTGACTGACTGACTGATTGGTGATCAACCCAAACCGTAAGAGCTAGGAAGCTGAAATTTTCACTGTAGTTACATTATGTGATGAAGGTGGACGTCAAGACGAGGTATTGGCAATTCCACCCGCAAGTGTGGCAAAATCGCGAAAAACGTTTGCATGCAACGTTTTTTGTTTATTATCTGATTGGCCTTAAACTCTTTTTCAAAGATCTTTGCAAAGAGTTGTATGAATGTTTTCAAAATCATTTTCAAAACTTTTTGAGAACATTTATTTCATAACGTACGTGCCACGGGCAAGGTCGGGCTATACCCGCTAGTATATTATAAAGGAATAGTCGAAAAATAAGTTAATTTATGGAAAGGTTGGGTATTTCCAGAATATTACCATCAAAATCAGCATTTACGAGCTTCACTACATTCAACCATAACACAAATTGGCAAGAGGGCATTTAATCTTAAACGTTCCCAAGATGTCCTTACTTTCTAGTTAGTAATTTAGATCAAAATTTAAAAAAAGAATACTAGACAACTGTGGCCTTCTGCAAAGATATAACGATAACCGCAGTAAAAAACAAGAAAGACTTATATCAAAGATTACCATTCGGCTGCCCTGACAGGCAGCTTGAATCAGAGAATTCAACTATTAAGGAGAAAAACTAAGTTAAAATCTATTTGATTTTTTTTTTTCTAGTCTAGTGTCAATTAAAAAGTTCTATTGAAGGCAGCTGAAAACTTTTTCTGTTTGTTCACATTAAACATGCAAGTCAAATGATTTTCTATTTCCGTTTCCCTTGTATAAATCAGACACGCATTCTTTTTCATCATTCCTATTCGACTTAATACTCAGCCGCTGGGCAATGTGTGTGGGTGCCTTTAATTTTCCTCATGTTTTCTTCCATTTTTTTTCTTTTTCATTGTGTATTCATTTCTTCTTTTCAGTTACAATTTAGCAATTGAAAACATTTCATGCTCAGACATTCATTCACACAAAATGCTACAAATTGTATCCACAAATTCCTGTTGTTGTTGCTCTTGTGGTTGCCAGCTATGTTGCCTACTTTTTAGCACCCACTGTGACACTGGTCATGTGGATGACGCCTAGAAAAGCCGCAGAGTTGCTTGTCGGGAAGCGACGCGTTTGATTTGAAGGTGCCTGCTGGCACTTTCCCTCACGCATTTTGCTTTTCACTTTTTCGCATTTTCATTTTTTTTTTTCCTTGTTGCGAGAGTGTTTATTAAATTCGACTTGTTGCGGTTTTTTCTTGGCGCAAAGCTAAAAAGTTTCTGGCGTCGATTTGATTTCGTGTGATTTTTACAAAATTAAATTTTTCCTTAACATTTTATTATTTTTGACACGTTTTGCGGGGGCAACTTCAAAGGGCATATCGACAAGGGTTTTCGCACGCTTTGCTGCTGCTGCGGCTTATCAAGGGTTACGAAAAAGTATATATAGATATATAATGCTGAATAGCTTTTAGCCATAGATGCAACACAGATAGTAAATGAAGTTCAAATTAGTTATGAAGCGCACAAAAGAAGCCCAAGGACCAAAAGCCAGCTTCAGTGCCAGAAACATAAGCCAAAACGAAAAGCAAATGGCGCCGGGGAGAAATGGGTAAAAGCGACCAGAATATGAAACACCCTTGCTGTCGATTTCTCTCTGCACTATATACAATATGAAAGGAACACTAAGATAATGATTTTATGTTGATCTTCTAAAATATCGGCTTAAAATATCTTCAACAAAGCTTTCATTTTATACCGATAGTTTTTATGAGAGCTAAAAATTACATGCGATAGAGATAAGATTTAGCTTAAATATTTTAAACACAATACCACTAAAAACAAGGAGGAAAAGAGATTTCATTAAAAATTAGAAATTCAAGGAATTTGTTAATTTGCTTGGCATTGTAAAGCTCATAATTTATATAATTATGTATATATTCCTTGCGTCCAAAATATCTTCAAGCGTCACATATTTCCTGACAAAATTGTTATACTCTTCGCACGAATATTAAGATAATTTTCCAACAGCTTCCTGGCAGCTGCCGGAGAGCCATTAAAAGTTTTACGCGGACCGCTGCCACATTAATGGTCGTAAGGTCCATAAAAGATTACAGAGAAATAGTTGTGCAAATGCCAGGACGTTAATTGCCTAGGCTGCCCCTATACCCGCTGTTCTTCTGTAGTCCCATTTAAATAGCATTAATTAACGGGCAAATGGGAAAATGCTACAGGTTGTATTGGGCATCGATTTTAAACATTTCAACAACAAATAGAACAGATCTGGAATTTCTTAGATTGGGCCATCTGCATTAAGATATACGACAAACATATAAAACAGTATGACCACAATTAGAGCTCGCTGATAGACAGGCGCATTCAGAAAGGTGCGTCGTATTTGACGCTTGGACACATCCCGCAACAACTGCTCCGGCAGAGGCTTGATGCGCGGCATCAGCTCCGGCGGTCGCTCAATATAGGCGCCCAAAAACATGGATGTCTCCGGCACCGTTGCATACATGGCAATTGATTCAGCAAAATGGCGATGCTGTGCAATCGATTTGCAGCGCGTATAGCGTCCAATGGTATGTATGCCATTCCTCGCATGATTCACAGTGATCAGCGTATTGCTGCCCACGCGGGACTGACAATACGGGCACTTGGCGAAGCTGCCCTGCCATGTGATCCATTTGCCAATGCAATCGGTGCAGAAGACATGACCGCAAAAGGTGACGCGCGGCAATCGAGCGGTGCGCATACACACTAGACAGGTGTAGTATCTGTTGTCGAAGGACTCCTCCTCCTCATCCGTGTCGCTGCTGCTGCTGTCGGTGCCTTCACCCGAGTTGCTCGTGCTCATTATTGTTGCTGTTTCTTCATTTGATTATTTAATATTAATTGTTTAAAATATATATATGTACATGGATATTGCTAAATTCTTGAAAAACTTACAAGTTCTATGACTTACAATTTCCAATGCTTGTTTGAGCTTGTCAAACAGAGCTGTCCAGATTTTATCCTTGGCAAAGGCTACTTTATAGCCTTGCAGTATGTCGATTAACTCAAGGAACACTTTGCGCCCGTGATTATCTTTGGGCGGTCCCTCGCGATAGAGCAGCAGCGTCGGATTGGTCAATATGACCAACAATCGTATCAGCAGATCCGCCAGCTCCTCGTGCTGCACATAATCGGGCAACATGTATACAAGATCTGTTTGCAGCACCTTGGCGTGTCCCAAATGGCGGCGATACTCATGATTATCCAGATCACGACGCAATATCCAAATTAAATGCTGCATAATTATAAATAAATGTTAGTTCAAGTGGCTTCCGATTGCCCCAAAATGTGTGCCTACCTTTAAGCCCTCCGCTGCATGAGGCTCCGCCTGATAGCGCTTGCCATCGCTTACGCCCAGCGCTGCGCAAGTGGCGTCTATGTCTGCCAACAGCACAGACATGATTTATAAACACAAACACACACTTTCACACGCACTTATATCAAATTACACTTATTAAAATTGATAAACAATTATTTACTTTCGGCACGCGCAACACTAAACCGCAACTTGTACAATTCGCGCGCAAAACTAAACGCAAATCAGCTGTTCGATCGATAAGCAGCTGCTCACGATAAGTGCGCACTGATATCGATAGGTTCGCAAATTTGCGTTGCGTGCGTTAAGTGGTTTGTGTCTTGACTAGTAGTTTGGTGTCTACGATATATAATTTGAAATGTATATTTCATAACGAAAATTTAACCATTAAAAATATTTAAATACTTAGTACAAACTCTATCTATAATCTATATAAAATTTATATATTTGGACTCATTTCGGGCAGGGCTGCTATCACAAAATATGCATATTGATAAAATGCATTCAGCTAGGTAATATAATAAATTACGAATCATCGATCAGAGCTCACACCTAAATGTATAATTATAATCGTAAGAGAACAATGAATAGACTAATCAAACTGTATATTATATATCGATTTTACAATGCGCTGTAAGTTAAATTCAAGCCTGGCCGACGAACACTTCAGCCGGTAAGAGCCTTAGAAGCTTTGAATTATTTTGAATTTGATTCAGTTGAGAATTATTTGCACTCACACACACACACATACACAAGCACACACATGCACACTTAGAGCTGAAGTGTTGCTCGAGAGAAGTTTCAGTTGAGAGTAAAATGCAATTTACAGGTCCAGCATATGAAGTAGCAGTTTATTTGCCAATAGGTGCCAACAACTGAAGAAAATTTCAATCTTTTTCCCAGCATTTTCATTAAGCATTGAAGCAGCAAATTACTCAGGCTTGCCTGATGAATTATGCAATTGGACTTGGGAGCTGTTGCACTCGAGCACCGGTCGCAATTATCAACTACCATTCAAAGCGGAGAGAAAAATTCCAGATTAAATGCAAACAGACTTTGGGGTATTGGATAATTTAACTACGATATGAACAAATACCTTGTGCAAACTTCTGGCAAGTCCAAGCAACTCCACAGAAGTGACGGGGGAGGAGGACATGTCCGGCGCATCTCCTGCCACATTAAAGTTGCGCTTGCTCCTGTTCTCGGTACTCAAAGAAGTTGAATTTAATTAACTAAGTAAATGCCCAGACATGAGGCTCCAGTCTCACTGCCTGCCTGCTTATCAGTTGATGAACTCCCGTCCAACAACTACAACAACAAACAAAAGTGGGAATGACCGACTTGGTGATACCCTTAACCCAGCACTGAGCTGCCGTTGCACACATTCGAAGTTGATTTAATACATCTAGAGACACATTATTCTTGATCTAACCCATACTAAAATTTGGATAAAGCGCCTCTTATAAGCTAAGACATATGTCCTAAAAAACTAATCTAAAAACCGAAAATGATCGATTTCATGAACAGGGAGTGGTTGAAAGTCTTAGTCCCTTTAGTATTTGGGTACGCGTTTCTGCAGATGAACAGAGCTCAATAGACTATTTATGCACTTTATGAGCTTGGAGAGGCTTGTTTCTGCTGGTTCCTACCTTTCAACAAAACCATTATACCCCTTTTGCCTATTTTAAATAGATACAGCATGAGCAGCAACATCAACAACGTCGAGCAACTTAGTGACCGAATAAGTCCAAGTTTGATATCTGCATCTTTGCGCCTTCAGGCAGTCAGCTATCATCAGCTGCTCATCATCTCAACCAGCTCTTCAGCTTGCCCTGTCAATGGGTGAGCCGGCGCCCTGCTGTGGCTAACGACTCCGACCGCCTGCCGAGCGGTTGATGCTATGCAAACCTGATTATAATGTGTCAAATCTATTATGTGCTGTCAGGACTTTCAACTTGAAGACAGCTTTCGGGCCAGGTCTCTCTGGTTGGACAAAGTTAATTATAATTTGATGTGCAAGCAAAACTATGTGCCGTAGGTTTAATTTAAACTTGGTTCAGTGGTTCAATTGATTGGACGAACTAGCTGCTCCTGATAGTTGCGCTGATTCTTCACGAATTTGCCATTGAATAGGAAATCAAATGCATATTCCTTGCGATGCTCCCAGATGTCCGGCAACGCCGGGTGACCCTGATACACCCAAAAGCAGCAATAGTTCTCCGTCACATTAGCCAGTTCCGTTCTGCCGTTCTCCAATCCCATGCCCATCACAGTTTCCCGCGTCCGTCCCAACGTGTGTCCCGACATCAGAGGGTCATGCGGCTGGGAACGTTTTGAATGCACGTATTTTTCTGCCCTTTTAAAGGATTGCGGGCTCCCTGTAATGTGCTGGTCTTTACAAAGCATCAAAACTGCAAAGTAAAAGTTGAGCTTAAGCTAATAAATAAAATCTTTCTAATAAACTTAATTACCAAGTAATATTATTGAGCACTTCATAGCGATAGCTTTAACTGAAAAGAAACTAAACTTAATAATTGCCATAAGTTACTTGGACACACCTCTAATCAGCCTTAGCATTTTAATTATACGCTGAACATACTTAGAATTGATAGAAAGAGTATATTTAATTATCAGGGTTCAGACTAAGGTTCGCCCTTTCTTTGGCCGATTCAAGGTTTGGCTTACAGTGATTAACAATTTTTTGGAATTCCGGTTTAATTCCGGTAAGTACTTTTTGAGTACTTTAGAAGACAAAATAAATTCTATCCATTGGTTTTTTGAGGAAATAAATGCTATGTGTAAGCTGAGCAAAAAATGGAATCTGTTTCAAATATGAGCGTAAAGTAATTCGATGGTAAACAGTTTATTAGCGCACTTTTCAAATTCAAAGCTCTAAAATGAGTACTTTTTGAGTATCACTTAATTTTACTCAATTGCTTAGCATGAAATATCTATAGATCGACTAGATAATACCCATTCAAATGTTTTATCTAGAAAGAATCCTCTCTCGAGTACTACTCATTGCTACTCACTTGCTTAGCATAATAATGTTCGAAAGTACTCGTTAAATTTTAAGCGTGTTACCAAAATATATTTAGTTTTGCTCATATTTATATCAATATTAAACCGGATAAGTTCGATAAAGAAAAGGGTGGCCCAAATCAGATACAAACAACATATTATATTTCAAATATTTCATTAGTATTATAAAATTTAAATAAAATTGGTTTTAATGTATAAAATATTCTGAAATCGACATCGAATTGCTTATGGAATTTTAAGCGTATTGTTTCTGAAACAATATAAATAACTACAACAATATAAACCGATCAAAGAGCCGTTCATAAGTGAAAGCATACAATTTACAACAATCCAAGCGTTTTTCTAAATTTTCACCTGGCACAAAGGTTATAAGGGTCTAGTCAATTAATTTGACAGGTGAAATGACGAGAAATACTTCTGGGAAGGACTGCCAGTTGCCAGGGCAATGCGCTTTTAGTAAACAAAACAGGGTACACAAAACCAACACTCCCTAAAAGTGTAATCCAACAACAACAAAAACAACAAGAAGAACAAGAAGCAGAACAACAACCAGTGAGGTCTGTCATGCAACGGCATTTGTTGACTTTGCAGCTTGCGGCCGCCATTTTGTCAACATAGCGGCTATGGCCTCCATTGTTTGAAGAGCGAAGCCTTCATCTTGCATTCTGATTGCGTGGCTTAATTGCAGAGTGGGTAGCTGTGCCGGCATTTGAGCCAGATTTTTGTTTTTTCTTTCATTTTTTGTTTTGTTTCTTTTTTTTTTTGGAAAGTGAAAGCCGAGCACACTTCTGTGAAAGCCGTGGCCGAATTAGAGACCAGCCCACTGAGCAAATGGGGCTGGCCGCACACAATGCACACGGCTCGGCACGGTTGCTGCCCGAAAAAGCGAAAGCACATAAAACAATTTTCTGAACAAGTAAAACTCACACCTGCATCTCGTCACGAAGCGGGCAGCTTCTTCCTGGCATGGGCTTTCGCCCAGCAGCTGCTCCCAAAATGAATCGTTATAAATCAATTTGTACGAATTGCCGAATAACGAGGAATAGAACAATTACACGTTTCTATGTGGAGTGAGGCGTAAATCCATGCAATTGGACGACTTAACAGCTACCCTATATTCGACTTTAACCACAAAAAACAACATAGAAGGTTCTTGCAGAGATTAAAGTCTTTTCTTGTGTTGTTAAACACAAATAAAATAAAAAGCTGTAATAAAAGCTGCCTTACGCTTTATTCAGTTACTTTTATGCATTAGCCCAGACTTAAAGTTACAAGTAACGAGTTAGCGACAAATCAAGCAACGAGCTGATGAAGAAGCGAGTCCGCAAGTGAGGAACTCTCGTATTTATTGAGTATTGCAGTAATATGTATAACGAGTATAAAAGTAACGAGTTAACCAGATTTAAAGAGAACTTCAACAAGTAATAACTTGAATAGTCATTCAAGTAACGAGTAAGGTTTATAGATTAAACAGCAACCATTTGATTGGTGGCCAAATAATAAGCCCATACATTGAAGAGTAGCCAAGTAATCAAGTAGACAGCCTTTATGTTACGAGTAAGAGAGTTAACGAGTAACAATAAATCTTTGTTCGACCTAACAATTGGGGCAGATGTTATGCATTCAAGTTTTGCAAAATTTAAAATTTAGCTAAGTGCTTGCAGCGAGTAAAGTTTGTTGTTGTTTCAAAGTTGAATGCTAACAAAACTGTAACAAGCTAAAATAAACTTTAACCTTTCTTTTTAATTTTTGGGGAAAGTTCACACGCTTCATTTAATCGAATAACGAGTAATCAAGTAACAAGAATAAAATCTATAAATATATTTTGGGGCATATAACAAAAAATTGGTACAGCTTAGTGTAGGGTGTGTTTGGGCAAGATGAAAGCGAAACCGAAGGCGAGCAACAGGCACAGCCCCGAACATGAGAACAACAATTCAACCTCGACCTCAAGCTCGTCTACAGCCCCCAGCCCTCGCTGGCCTAGCCGGGTCCCCTTTTTCGAAACAAATCAAAGAGAAATTGCAAACGACAAGTTAATCTTACTTCAAGCATAACCGGAAGCCATTTTATGACCCAATGGACAATGTAGAATGTACAATGGCAACAGCTTCTGCTTCAGCTCCTGCATCCGTTCCTGTTCGGGCGCCCACTTGCCAGCTGCTTACGCGTATTTACAATAAAAAGGCGGAAATGCGAACATTGCTGCATCCGCAGCCGCATTTAAGAACGCAATCGCGCAAAGTACGAACTTAAATAAAAAGAATTTATGCGCCAGATTTCGAATTTCAGCTGCTGCTCTTGCTGTTGCACAATGAATTAAAGTTCAATAAAATTGCCCACGAATACGAAATGTTTGGCCAAAAGTCGTTCATAGGTTGACGTCGCACAGTGGAACGACAGCATAGAAACTTCTTCACTCTAAAGCTTTTGGCTTGATCTTGGCAAACAACTTGTAGAGACATTGAAAATTACCTCAAAATAATTATATTTGTTATTTCAAGAATAGTGTAGCAATTTTTCAATCTTTCAAAAAATAACAATAATTATATTAATGCGGTTAGAGTACATTTTTATATCCCAAAGGCAATGGTTGAAAAACTGAAGACTTAAATTTGTAGCATTAAATCTTAGACTAGGCATAGCCAGGGAACGCTAGTACTTAAATACCTATAATGTTACTACAATATATGGAGGTTTTTATCCAAAATATACGCTTCGTCTAGATTCGCTTTGAATTATATACCGGATATTGAGTACCCCTTGAAAACATACAGTTATGAAAAACTTCCTATGTCAAGTATTATGCACCGATAGATGTAATCGATAACACCGATAACAAGCCACTTAGCACATCTCTGATAAATAGGCTATTTAAGTTTATTTTCTAGCTCTTTTTAACCACTGTGCAGCGCTATGGCCTTTGTCTTTGTGCCTTGTTCCTTGTGTACTTTCTTGTTTTATTTTTGGCATATTTTTGGGGTTTCTCTTCTCCTTTTTTTTTATTTGTGTGTTTGCCAGCGCTTTTTTCATGATGTTTGCACATTTGCTCCTTGTTGCTGCTGCCGAAAGCTGCTTGTCGATTTTGAGCAACAAAGCCAAAATCTCAGCCAGAGAAAGAGACAAAGAGAGACTGACAGAAGGGGCAGATGGAAGAGGGCGCTAGAGAAACGCCCTACGAAAACAGAAATACCTTTTGCATGCTTCATTGGCGTTGCCTTTCTGCTGAGTGCACATCAAATGGGATTTGTCCTTGGGGGGCTGGGGCCAGCGCCGGACATGCTACATATGTTGTTGTTGCGTAACAGTTCAATGGCGTGTTAAGCACACCCCACACACACACACACACACACACACGGCCTGTTTATGTGGCAACAACATTATCCAATAACATCGAACATCGGTTTAGTATCTGAAATATGTGTGAACTTTTTTCTGGCCCAGGCACTGCAGCCGTAAAAGACTGCACTTATCCAAATTAAGATTGTGTTGAAGATTGCTTCGACAGAAAACCGAAGCCAAACATCAAACATTTGACTTGCGCTCTAATCAGAAAAAAAAATGGAATCGGAAAAGTAGCCTTTGCTCTTTAAAAATGACAAACCACACGCAAATCCAAACAGAATTCTCATCAGATATCAATTTGCTGAGCTAAAACGCTTGGCACTCCCACATTATGCCAATCCACACCTTTGGACATGAACCAATTGCACATTAGGAAATTACCGAGGCAGCTCTTTTCATGAATCCAGCTTCAAACTCTGTTAAAAATTAAGAGATTTTTGGGACAGAGCACATTTGTTTATGTATTTTATTTCAATTATATGTCAAAAATAAATGTTTACTACTTTGATACTGCATCTATTATTTATAAATTATTGATAAAATAAAATTGTGTGAATCAACTTATTTTACGCCCGATCAACGAGCAACTTCTTAAACTCTACCTCTGGTATTAACATTTTAACATTCTGTTAATGCCTTCAAATCGATAAGTCATCGATATCACCGTTATTATATAACACATATATACATAAATACAAACTATTTTTATGCTAATCTTACAATTGCACATATTCTATAGTTTAACCTTTTGTATTACTAATATTGATTTTTCAATTTTTAAATCTCACGTTTAAAGTTTCCCCAATTTTCAGGATGTCAAAATCTAATTTTATTTATACCCTGAACCGATTAAAATGGGTATAAGGGTATATTGTATTTGTGCAAAATCCAAATTATGTAACAGGCAGAAGGAAGCATATATATTCTTGATCAGCACCAATCGATCTCAAGTCGATCTAGCCATGTCCGTCTGTCTGTCTGTTCGTCGGGCCCTCCGGACTAGAACCTCTTGTTTTAAAGTGATAAAATGTGTAAGTTTAGTCCATAGCTGTAATTTAAGTGACTTTACCCTATGAATTTTTCGAGCTTGAGCTTTTTTAAAATCTTACGAAATTAATTTAAATTCTTGTTGCATAGTGTAAAGTTTGTGTTTGTGCATTGAAGTGTGTGTGTGTGCATATGACGCTCGCGTACCATGTATGTATCTTTGTGATGACTTTCTGATATGTTTGCGTATCTTTGTGTGTGTTTCGCTTTTCTCTGTCACTTATTTGTTTTTTTATGTTTTTTGAACGTCTGCCTGACGCATAACTCAAAGTGCTTGAGCATTCGATGCCGTGCAGATAATGATGCCAAAAGTGTCGCTTTGTTGGGCTGGGTAAATCAAGGTAAACCAATGCCACACAGACACACACACGCACACGCACACACACGCGCGAGCAGTCAAATAACATATCGAAAAATGATTTTCATTGGAAGCGCAAACAGCGTGAAGGTAGTCGGGGGGTAGGTGTTCGTGAGAGGGAAAATAAGCGTCAGCGAAATCTGTTTCAATAGCTTCGACTCGATGCGGGATGCGGGAGATGGACTGGAGTGGGCAGGAGGCAGCGCTGTCAAAGTCATAAAATCGCAAGAAAGCAGCACAACATAAAGCACAATAACAACAACAACAACAATGGGAGCAACAACAATAAGAACCACAACCCTGCCGGCAGCTATAATGATGTAAAATATATCGCTGAGATTTAGGCGACTTGCGTCTCAAGCCACAAAAAAAAAAATAAAAGAAAATAAACCCGTGCAAAAAATATAAAAAAAAAAACACAAGGTCTGTGCGTGTGCTGATAAAAAGCAGCTGAGCAACATGCAAATAATAAGAAAAGGAAAAAAAAAAGAAAAAAGAACATTCAACGGTCGGTAGGTGAAAATTAAATACCCTTGCAGGCATATGGCAAAAATTGAGTTGAACTATTTTAAAAATTTAGCTTCGAGTTGGTTGTTTCTACAAGAACAACTATACAGAGCCATTCAGCCGATATCTATAGAATTTTGCTAATTTTTAAAGTTTGGCTAGACTATCTATTTTTCCCAGAGCCATAAGATAAAAAACTTCCATTCAGGCATATAAGGCTCAAAATTGCAGATTGACTTTGACAATTGACTTTGAAATGCATTTGTCATTAGCATAATGATAATAAAAGATAATGATAATAAAAATCACATTTCATTACATTTAAGCAATGAAAATTTAATTTAATTATTATTGCAAAAAGGAATGATAACGATAATAACATGTAATTATTCAGACATGTAATAATAACTTAAAGCACATTTAATTATCATAGCGAAAAGTGTTGAAAATAAAAATTACATTTCATTATCAATGCAAAACGCAATAATAATGAATATTGTTAAAAAAAAAAACTAATGATAGTGAAATGCACAGTGAGAAAAAAGTATTAATATTGAAAATTACATTTAAATTATTTTTAATTATCACTAAAATAAAAAACACATTTAGTTATTGTTAAAGAAAGTTATTAACGGAGTTAAAATAACATTTAAGTATCATTCAAACATGGGCTTCAAAATGAATATTACATTTCATTATATTTGTGAAAAGCAATGGCATTCGCATTTAATTATCGTGATGAATGAATTCACAATTTATTGTCAATAAAAAGTTTGTATATATGTATATACCGACACACTGCATAAGAAAACAGTTATACCCTCACCCAGAGTATTAAATGAAAGGAAAAAGTGTTGGCAGCGTTTGGCGTATTTGCGCGCACTTCAAAGCCAGCCAAACAAATGCATAAGATATCGCACACATACAGGCAAATGTGTGTGAGTGTGTGCGTGAGTGCGCTGTCACGCTCACGCCCATACATACGCCCCAAATATTATTCAATTTGCTGTAATAGCGACGCTTTAGTTTTCTACTGGCGCACTTGGCGTATGCGCAACATTTAGCACCAGGCCGTTGCCTTGCGCTCCTAGTGCGAGCCTCCTTTGCGTTGACTGCCACACTTAATGGCTGAAGTATATTGATGATGTCGACGCAGTTCCTCCCCCATCTGCCACACTTTGCAAGCGCTCACAAATCTGAATCGCCGCATTTGAACTTCAATGACGCGCAATTTTATGCGTAAATCTTTTACATAAATTTTGCAAAACGTTTACGTCTACACGAAAGGATTTGGCAGCCACGAAGTGTAGCTGCTGCTTGGCTGCCTGGCTCCTTGGCTGCTTGGCTTTTAAGACACTTTGAGTCCCCGCCAAATGAACGGCAAAGTGAAGTGCGTAAAAAACGTTAATATCGGCTTTGGCATCCTTTTTTATGACATTTACTGCTACAATTTAGCAAACAGCCAAAGCGCACAAAACACACTTCACTTTCCTATGCAGATCAATGAGAATTCAATAAAAAAGAAAAAATTCTTCAATCTCTTCTTAATGCATCATAAATCTGCTGCTTTACAACATTTGCATGGATAAAAATCAAAATCAATTCGATTTTATAACCAAAAAGTTTTTTTAGTGCATGCGCTTCGAGCTGTGCAATAATACTGCATATATAAAATTATGATGGCACATTTTGAGATCAAAGAGGTTAAGAGTTTGAGTGTGAAAATGAGTTACGATTCTATAAAAATTAAGTATTTGCTCAGCACTTTTGAATGTATAAATATTGTTTTGGTTAACTTTGAGACTTAAAAATTGTTACAGAGAAAATAATATTGCTTAGACTATTAACTCTCATTTACAACAAAAAGTTTTTAATTATTTGCCTAGAAATCAATCTTCATGGGAGTTTTTAAACAGGTTTATAAAAATTATTAAGACAAATTAAATTAATCATGACTCATATTTATAAATTAAATGGTTTGAATTATTCGCCCAGTACTCAAATATACTTATACTATTTTTGACATTTTTTGGAGCTTATGTAGTTATGAAATATTTTTGGTAAATAGAGAGATTAAAGACTGTTTCAAGGCTGTTTGCATGCATATAAATATAAATATACTAGAGAGTATTGCCCGGCCTTGCCCGTGCTAAAAATTTTAGCTACTAAGTGCATCGAATAAAGAACCAAGTGGAATCAACGATTTCTGCCTATGTTAATAATGTTCAATTTTAATTAAAAAGCTTTGGCATAGTTCTAACATATCTTATATTAATCAAACTAAGCACTAACTAATTGTATTTCCACCACAAAGGCTGATTTTCGATTGAATAACAGAAACTTCCCAGTGTCAGCTTATTCTTATTTTCGCAGTCTATAATTGAGCTCTATTTTTGGGACATAAACAACTTTAGAAACTTTTATTTAGATAGCTTTAATTTAGCCAAGCCACAAATCACATGGTCTATATATATTTGTTCACTAGCATAACCATTCCAATTACTATAAGAATAAAATAGAATCTAGAATCGGGTAAGGAAAATTTATTAAGTGATAAATTTTCGGGCAATGCGCAAAATGTCAGCAAAAGGTCAATTGAAAAGTGAAAGCTCAAGAAAAGGATGCTAAGCGCCTTTTGGCACCCACACACACGTGCACACCCACACCCACACCCACACACACACGCACACACACACACACTCAATCAGTGTCCGTTGTCAGGCTAGCAAATGTCCGTCGTCATCCTTTGTCAATGGCCATCCGTTCGGCTGGCAAAAAGGACGCACAAAACAAAAGCCGCTCAGAACAAATTACCAGAGTTGTCTTTTCTGCAAGTTTGCGGCTTCAATTTTTTTATTTTTATTTTTTGCCCCCTTTTGCCCACTTTTGGCCTGGAACTATTGCTAGCATTTGCCAATTGCACTTTTCAGCTGGCCCCATTTCGCTTGAGATCCTGGCCAGCAACTGGCTGCTTAGATCCCCGACCGGGCACTTTAATATGAACGTTAGTTTTTCCATCGCCCGCTGGCGTTCCCTGGTGGAAAATGTGTGTACAGCTGCGTGCAATGAACTGGGGAATTGGACAGACCTTTCCCTTGTGTGCGCGCGCGTGTGTGTGTGTGTGTGTGTGCCTAGGTTGCAAGCAATACAGTTTTGCTGCCAACTATTTGGCCACTTAAACATTTATGTAATAGGCTTGAAATTTTCCATTTGCCAGCCACAAAAGCTGACCAAATGTGTGCCATCTAGCCAACTCTACTGGCTGCCTGCAGCAGCACCTGCTGCAACCAGCAGGCATTAAAAATTTAAATCGCTTACCATTTCCGTGCCCAACCGCAATGATGCTTGAGCAGCTCTCGGACAGGATTCGTGTCGGTCATTGCGGTCCGCTCAGAGATGGCAGCCTGCACATGACGCAGCTGTTTTAATGTAGCCAAGCTTAGTTTTATATATGCAAATGATATACAAAATAAATAGACATACTTATATATGTAAAGGTATAATAGTGAAATTTTGTCATAATACAAATTATCAAATTTAATTCGGAATTAGGCTACTCAAAGTTGTTTTCTCAAGTCATGCTACTTATTTGCACTAAAAAATAAGTAAAACAATACACTTAAATATAAATAATACCTTCAATACATATCATAATTCCAGAGAGATTATAAAAGGTATACTGAGGCAATTTCGTTTATTTAAATAAATGATTGAATTTAATATAGAAATAAGCTACTTGCTAAAAGTTGTCATCTTAAGTCAGACTTGAATACAAAAAAATAACAAAATAACAAATAACAATTAAATTAGAAAAATATCAATATATATGCATGTGACTAAAAATTATTGTTCCTAATTTTTGAATTTCTTTAGTTTTTTATTATTATTATTTCCTTTTGTATAAAATGTTTTAAGAAAAAGCGTTAAAGGTTAGCTTATTGATCTTTTCAATTAATTTTCTTTTCAGTTATTTTTTAGCCCCAAATAAATAAACGTGGAAAAAAAGTTTAGGATAATTAAGGTAATTCTTCTCATTCGGTCACTTCTGAAAAAAGGCTCAAAAAAGGAGTTACCTTTAGGTCAATAACCGAATATTTTTGGGGCATATTTAGCCTGTTTTTGTTTTGAGTGTACTAAAAGTAATTTGTGTTGGCTAGTTAACAGCTGTTGCTATGCTGCGCTTAAAAAATAAAAATAAAAGTGTTGTAAAACGCATTTAGATTGAACCAAAAGCCAAAAACTACTCCAAACGTTATGATATTTATTTGTTGGCATTCGTCAGTTTTGTTTTTTAAGAAAACACACGAAATGTTGCCTGCTAAAATAAAGACAAACAAAAACATAGTTGGCCACTCGTAGTCAGAGTTTTTTTTTTCAGAACATATATGCCATTTTTAACCTTATGCAACACAGGCTGCTGCCAAATCTAACTGTCATTTGTGCCACAAAATGAAATTATAAAGTATTTGAAAATGTTATTTTAATTAATAGAGCTTTTTTGGCTTAAATAAAAGCATGAGACTTTGTAAAAGAATCTAAAGTTTCAGAGTACAAATTTTGTGTGCGACATGTGCCATATCTAAAACCAGTTTGTCGTATTTCATTTAAATAGCGCACTTTTTGGGGCAGCTGCTGTTACGTTTATTTAAAATGCGTCGCCCGTTGCTTCGGCTCAAAATGACCAGGCCGAAGAACAGCTGGCACGTAGAGTCCGACACGAATTTTAAATTAAAATACTTTGCACTTGCACTTGCATTTAAGCCGAAATTAGGTTTTGCATTTCAGAAATGTTCACTCGACTGCCTCTCAAAATGGCGCAACTTTCGTTATTAAAGTGCATTTCGGTTTCCACTGCTGTCCGGCGATGCCAGAAGGGTAAAAACCAAAAGCAAAAAGAGAACCACATAGAGAGGAGCTGGATGCCACAGTGTTGCCAGAGCTGTAACAACTCCCACATCTATTTTAATACTGTTTTCTTTCCCTTGTTTTTTTTTTGTTATTTTTTTTTTTTTTTGTTGGAGATTTATTTTTTTCTTTTTTTAATATGACTTCTTTGGCCTGAGCTCTGCAGTTGCAAGTTGCGGTTTGGTTGCACTTAAATTATTGCATTAAGGCAAAGTCCTTGAGCATTGGCATCAGCAGCTAAGTTTTTGGGGGGTACGTTGCAATTAAATAATTTGCGGTCTAGAAACTTTTTGAATGCTTGAACAGAAATAAGTTAGCAATAAGTCAAAGTGAGGCACAAATTGCAGCAGCAGCAGCAGCTGAGAGTGCTCCGGCTTGCCTTTTGTTCTGTGGCAATTGAAAAACGACAATTAGCCTGGCCCAAAGAGGTCAGACCTTTATCTGCAGATAGCATATCTCTAAAAAGGCCTACACAAAATGCCAGGCAATAAATCAATGACACTCACACAGGGACAGCGGCAATACGCACAGGACATGTACACCGACACGGACATGGGCTTTTGTCCCGGAGCGTCAAGTGTTTGTTTTGCAGTTGACCAAAATGCCCAAAATGGTCAAAAATAAACAAAATTAACTAAACATCCAGTTTGAGTTGACAACAACAATGCAATTTGTGCACTCAGCTGGCGCACTAAATTAAAATTGTCAATTGTTTAAAGTTATGTAAAATACAAGTGATTCCTAAGTGGCATAAATATTATTGTTTTTACTGAAATTTAAGTTAATATTTCACTTTAACATCTCAAAAACTAAATTTTTCGTTATAATCAAATGTTAACGTTATGTTTAACAGCACGGTCAGCTGTTAACTGCAGTGGCGCCATCTGTGTGTGACTGGGAAAATGCTGCCAGACTGTTGAAATAAGTAAAACTTTCGTTGAGGGCAACAAAGCTTGGTTCTTGCATAAATAAATATAAGCTTGCATCCACCATTTTAAATTGTTTAAACTGACAGTTAAAAATGCACAAACAAATAAATTGCATTTAATTTTAGTTATTGACAGTGCGAATAAAATTTCAAAATTTATTTTTGTTTTTTTTTTGTTTTTATTGTTCACCCACATAATAATTTGTTTATTCAAATTAGAAAAATTTACGTTTATAATTAATTTTACATGTACAATTATTTACGCGACTTATGAAGATCATCAGCATCATCATATCAGATATCTATGTAAATGGAGAACGGCTTCTGCTTTATTTACAAATTAACGCATATTTACATACATATATTTTTGTATTTTTAGGGATTTTTTGTTGTTTATTTTTGCTACATTTATGCAAATATGCGATTTTATGAAGGAGCCATCTATATGGTATACATATGTTAAGTGCATTTTATAATTTATATGAACAATTTACAGCTAGAGCTTATAATTACACTTTTATATATATATATATATATAGGTATATATATAATTTGTATTTGCATTTGCATTTGCATTTGTTAACAATGGTTTTATTTTCAAACAAATGTGTCGAATAGTTAATAATAATAATAGTTAATAAATAGATGTGCAGTTGAATTATGCTGAAGATTGAGAACGCAAAAAAGGCTTGCACCGTGGCTCAGCCACATATTACAAAATGGAGAACTGAACTAAACGCAGAGATGCATTTTGAAGAAACGATAAATCGATAAGTCGATTGGTCGATAGATCAATAACATTGCAACAACATTTGGGGGCAGGGCTTGGTCTGTGACTCGTTTTAAAAACAACAACAACAGCGCAGCGCTGCTAATGCACAAAATCGTTGGGTATATAATGCTGCGGCTCAACAATCACGCTCGTATAATGAGGCGTGGCAGCAACAGCTGCTGCCGCAGCGGCATTTACGCTCTTAAAGCTCTCCGCAAAGTCGCTGACAACGCGCTGCTGCTGTTGCTGCTGCTGCTGCTGCTGCTGCTGATGCATGCCATACTGTTGCTGCTGCTGATATTGCTGATGTGCATGTTGCTGCTGTGGATGTTGCTGCTGTGCGTGCAGTTGCTGCTGCTGCTGCTGCAAATGCTGATGCTCCAGCAAATGTTGCTGCTGTTGCTGCTGCTGCTGCTGCTGGGAGCTGTTGTCGGAGAAGTAGCTCAGCTCAAAATTGTGACTCAGATCGCTGTAGGTAGTCTGCGAGGGCGAGGTGCCATTCACAATGGACGCATTGCCCGTGGACAGCTGGCGATCGCTCTCCGAGCTGCTCGAACAGCTATTCGAGTTGGCCGAAAAGGGTCGCATCATGGACGTGGCCACATCCACCGTGGCATCATAGTCATAATAATAATGATTGTTGTTGTTGTAGTAGAGGCTGCCCGTTGTCGTATCCGGATATTGCATTTCCGTTGAATAAACGCCCGAGGATGAGGCCGATGCACTGGAGCCGCCGCCGGCGCTGGAAGCGGTGCCGCCGCCCGCACTGCTGCTCGAGCTAACCACCAGATCGTTGAGCGGCGGATAGAGCTGCGTATAGCTGAGACTGTCGTGATCCATGCTGCCCGCCTGCTGCTGATGCAGCGGGGCATGCTGCTGATGCCACACGCCGGAGCTGCTGTTGTTGTTATTGTTGTTGTTATTATTGTTGTTTGTTGGCACGGGCGTGACCGCATTGGGCGGCGGCGGCTGCACCGCCAGCGGCAGCTCCGGCTCAAAGTAGGGATCCAGCTTGGGACTGACGCTCAGCGCGGGCGTGCTCGTAACCGGCTGCTGCGCCGCAACGCAGGTGGCGCCTATGCTGACGGAGGCCGCTGCTGCCGCCGCGGCTGCTGCTGCCGCTGCCGATGCGCTGGCGGCCGCAGCGGCAACTGCCGCCGCCTGGGCCGCCGGAGAGATGGGCTCACGTTTAACCACGCCCGTTTGTATCTCGTTAAGCACCAAGTCTTTCACCTCTCTCTCGCTGAGCACATAGTTGACGCTCACAATGAAGACCTCGCGCGAGGATCGCGAGTTGTGCACAAGTGTGGCGTAGGATTGCACCCAGACCCAGCCGCCGCCTTTGGTCAGGAAGCGATAATATTTGGTGGTAACTTGTCCTTTGTACAGCACTGCAGTGGGTAGGAAAGGGAGGTGTTATACCGTTAGCTTAGTGCATAACGCCTTACTGTTATTGTTTTCTTACGGATTTGATGGGAGCAGCGCATGGCCATTATGTCCGCGGCATGGATGTACTGATAAAGCGTCTTCTCGATAAGGTCCTGCGGCTCGTAGCCGGTTAGCTGCGATACGCTGCAAACAAATAAATAGTTAAAGCAATCAAAACAAAAATCATGAAACAAGTTGAGGTTATGTACACAGAGATTGAGGTTATGTACTCAAGTTACGCGTTATGTACATATTTTTCACTTTTTGTTGTTTTCCATACACTTGCCAAGGGTGTTAGAATTTTGTCAGGAAATGTGCAAGGCATTGAAGGGTACATCTGCTATCTGATACGGTAAATCTATCCTTGAGTTCTTTCAGTTTAGGTGGCTTTCAAACATATTCAAAAATCATTGAATAAAACCTCTTTTTGCCGAATCGAAATTATAGATTATAAAGCTATTATAGGAACATTTCGTTTCAAAAATATTTTCGTTTTCCAGGGTATTCAAACTTCGACAAACCGAGTATACATATTTTCTTCTGATTTTTTATTTAAACAAATGGTGTTGTTGCCTTTGTGTGTAGGTCGGTTTACTTTTGTCAACTTCAATTCAATTATGCAGCAAAAACAACAGCTATCACACACACACACACACACGGACCGACACACACACACACAAAAGGGCTGCCTTACACTGTGGGGGTTGGTCTATACGATATCATTCAACTCAAGCGGAAAAGAGACGGAAGATTGCTGCCGCGGCTCATGGCTGAACATCATGAGGGTAATTGAGTGACAATAATGTCAGACAAAGTGGTCTGGTTGGAGGGCAGGGCAGCTGGTTGCGCCGTATGGGCAAAGGCACTTAAAGGCAACCGCCTTCTGCTTAGGCTGGCCCGCCCCGCCTCCTACTCGCTGCCCTCCACCCACTTTGGAGCAAGGCGCACAAAGCAAAATCAAGCTCAAGAGGGAAATGATTTGTTTTCCTTTTTGTCAGAGCGGCCCCTCGTCTTGCATAGATTCATTTCTTTTTGTTATATATGTTTTTTTTTTGTTCGTTATCTGTTTTGGGGGATGTTCCAGGGGATGTATTTGCTGTTTTTTAACAGATTCTTTTTTGCTTCTGTTGCGACCCGTTTAAATATTTGTCTAGTGTTGCTTTCGCTCTAAGGGAAATTGAGCCTCTTTTATGGCCTGGTTACAAAGAAGGCGAGCTTTACTTTAACTAAGGTCCCCGTTTTCGCTGTTTATGATCGGCTTTTTTTCAAAAAAATGTTTGTCTGTCTGTCTTTAAAATTAATTAGTTACACGATCCTGGCGAGAATCTACACACATGTATTCAATATGGTCACTGGACGTTATTCTTAGGCCTATCTTTCATATATTAGTTTTAAATGTTAAATCTAGTAGTTAAGTCTCTGGACTCTAACTTACCGTGCATCGAAAAAGATGAGCTTCATGTCAAGTTTTGCGCGAAACATAAACATATTCTGATGCAATTTGATTTCCGTAATGGCAGATGAAGGCAGCGAGTGACCGACGGCAACCAGGCCGAGATTCTGTATAAGGCTGCCCTGGCCATCCCCACAGTCCGGATAAATACGCGCCTTCAAATAGCCGGAACAGTGTATCACCTGAGGAAAAAATAAACCAATATTAGCCTCAACTGAAGAAAAAGGTAATAAAAAGCCGGAACTCACCTTAAAGCCGGAGGTTGTGAGGCCCGCATTGCGCTTGGCCAAAACACATTTCATGCGCAGGAAGAAGGTCTTCTCGATCTCGATCGTATGGGAACCGCGATCGTGGCCATATGCTGCCGGATGCTGCACACCATTCGGGCTGCCAATGGGCGTGTGCGTCTGGGCGAGCTGTAGGGAGTTGAGAAAGGCAGCCTGTGGCATGAGTAAAACGTGACAGAGACAGAGAAACAGATACAGCTGAAGAGAGAGAGAGAGAGACAGAAAGCGAGAGTGTGTGAGGGAGTGGGGGCTACTTACTGGATGCTGATGCATGTGCGGGTGCAGGGACAATATGGCATTCATCTCGTCCTGATCGTAGCTGTGTATATACTCGAATATGGAGTTGCCCGTCAGCTCGACCTGCGTGTATAGAGAAATCAAACAAATTAATGCCAGCTCCTGCCACCCAAGTGCCAATTAGTGCGCACTGCAAATGCAAATTCCGAGCCCGTGTCCGTGCGCCATTTGACGCCCACGCAGCTGCTCGTTGACTTGCAAATGCAAGTGGCCCGGGCACAGAAAGGGCATTCACAACGGAATTTATGCGCATAAATCAAGCGATTTCTGCCAAGCAAACACACCCACCTGGCTGAGACCCAAATGCACCGAGGCTGTCTCCGAGATGTACATGATTTTGCCATCCGGTGCCACCACAAAGATGAAGCCGTCCAGTGTCTGCAGCAGATGTGAGCCCAACTCCTTGATGGTTGCGCCGCGCTGCATTGCTGGCGAGGAGCCCCACGCTTCACCGAGTCCTGCAAACAGGTTAAACATATTTTTGTTAATTAATTCGATATATTACAATATTTTATTTCCTAAGCAATATAAATGTATTTAAATAACCTTAATATATTTTTATTTCAAAATCGAACATTGAACGAAAACTAAGAACGAAACCAAATTTGTTTTTATACAAGCAGACGAATGGACAACAAGACGAGCCGTACTTTTAAATACTTTAAATGTACAGCTTGGTTACAAAATTTGCAACAAGGTTAGAAATTGGCCATGTAGATTGTTTAGTTAATCTATATACTATAATAATATATGTAATATGTTGTATGGCTAGTACGACTTATAATGTAATAATATAACAAACGTAACAGATTGCATTTTAAAACTATTTAAAATGTACAACATGGCTTAAAAATTTTCAACTAGTTTGTAAATTTGACAGGTACTTTGTAGGGTTAATCTATAATGTTAAAAAATAATTATAACAATAATAAATTGAATTTAACAAAATTATAAAATTTACAAGTCGGTTGTAAAATTTGCAACTAAGTTGTAAATTTGTCATGCAACTTGTTTGGTTAACACTTTTTCCAGCTACGTTTAGAGCCATTCACTGCTCTAAAATTGCCGCTAAACAAACTTTCCCATGGCCTCCTTTAACAGACTGTCAACTAAGTCTGTGCCGGCACACGCCCAGACGCCCCCCACATTGCCCACACAGTTGACGTCTAAATATTATTCCCAATTAAAGTCATCAGCGCCGTAGGTGGCCCATTCACAGCCCCGGCCAGGCGCAAGCAGGCGATATTCATTGCATTCTCATGTCATCTCCTGGTTCCTTGATTCTATTGTTGTTGTTGTTGGCTTGTTCCTGGGCACAATGTGCGCGCACTTCCTTGCGCGTTGTTTGTTGCCTATTATTAAAATAATTATTTCAATAAAGCCCACAAAATAAAAAAAAAAAACAGAAAAGAGAAAAGCACAAAACGCTGCGCACAATGGAACAACAGAAACAACAACAACAACAATCACCCCAACCCTTAGGTAGGGCCTTGCATGCAACCCTCGTAGTCAGCACAAAATCTCAGCGTCGCACACACACAACCAACCATCCACCCATCCACCCACACACACAGTGATACATGCCACCCAGCGCCACCCACTGGGCATCCACTTCCAGTGAACGTCTCGTCGCTCTCTCGCTGCTCGCTGCTTTTTGAGTGGAACAACAGGCCGCCATTGTGTTTTCCTGCCTGCCACCAGCTTCCCACCCACACAGCCCCACGCCCCCCTAGCTAAGGTCCACACCCAGCCCCCCACCTGGTTGTTTATTGTCTGCGCATTGTTGAGTGGTTTTTCCGTTAAGCATATGCTTTAAGCAAACATTTCGCCTTTTAAACTTGAAAATTTTGGTCGTCTTGTTATTTTTGCGCCGCGTTAAATTAACAAAGGCCGTGCGGCAATATCCTGCTGTGACTTGCCAGGACATGTGTATATATATGTGTGTTATTGTGTGTGTGTGTGTGTGTCAAAGCGTAATGAGCGTGCCGGCCGCGTGGCTGTCACCGGATTCCGGATCATTTGACACGTAATTCACACGCCGCACACAGATGAAAAGCCAACAACAGCAAATCGAGCGGCACATTTAATTGAACTAATTGGCATTTGTATAGATCTGTGTGCACTAAAAGTATTGAGTGCAAAACTTTGGCGGACTTGGCCCACTTACCATCCGGAAAAACTTGGCGCATTTTCAAATAGGATGTGGTCAAACGTATGACGGATGCCTTGTCCAGCTGTGATGTAATCGCCGCTGGCAATGGCAATAATTTGGCCAATTCACAGAATTCCGTGTTTTCCTTTTCACGTCGCGTGCGTGCCGCATTTTTGCTTTTCTCCTTCATGGCACACGTTTTGGCTATATCTGCAAGGGATATCGACAAAAATATGCACCATTTTAGTAAATCCAATTATCAAAAAAGATATTACAAGAAATTCGGCTTGTAACAGGCAAGAGACATCTCTCATATCTTCTAGATTTCAAATATTATTTTGATAATTATCTTAAGAATCAAATAAATGTTCATGAAATTAACTTCTTTTAATAAATATTTTCTTCGAATTAGAAAACAAAAAAAATATGATTAAGTGAAAAAAATATAAAATATATCTGAATTTAGGAACATATATAACTATAATTTTTCCAAAATTTAGGATAAACCGTTTTTAAATACAATATAATTAAATACAAAATATAGGAAATATTTCCTAAATTAGGAAAAAATGGAATAATATGTTTTCAAAAATGTTGTATAGACAATTTTTTGGAAATACATATGCCGATGTCGTTCATGTCGAACCACTATATTATGCAGCTGGACTTTAATATATATAAAAAAACACTTCTATAAACAACTATATAATTATTACGGGTTAATTTTAACAGACATTCCAATTAGAAGCTCCATTGTGATCATTCAATTTGACAAAAACATACCAATATCGAACAACTATGGTGTAACTTATAGAATCCATGGGATTCACAATAGATTTGAAATGTAAGCGACAATATATCTTTAATATCGGGCAATTAAGATATGATAATATAACTTATCTGGGGACAATCGCTCGAATTTGAAAAAAAAAACACGTGGTGTATGGATAGATATCACAAAACTAACGAGAAATCGGCTTTGAATAACATATAATAATCATCTCACAAAGCTGCTTTACATATGCTAGAGTATTTGATGTTTGTTTGTTTATTTCTGTTCTTATTTTCCCAGGAGCACAAACCATGCAATCGGCTCTCGTAGCAATCCTTGCGCACACGACGATGGTTCGTCATTTTGGTTAAGTTTGTTCAAGCACACAAATAAGGTGTAAATTCTTTTTATTTTTTATAGAGTCTTCTCGAAACACTTTGCAGCACTTGCTCATAGCACGACGATCACCTGTTTGCGACTGAGCGCACTTCGTCCTGTGCAGTCAGTTTTAAGAGAGATTTTGCTCAGGATTCGACTACCTGCTAAACTGTAGCAGCCATTGGCCAGCTTAGTGGGCGCAGGTAATAGACTCTTTGCCTGGTATTCAGACCAATTGACTTTTTGGCCATATTACCAATTTCCATTGATGCTCAATGGCAACCGGAACTGCTGGGCGGGTGTCTCTCTGTGTGTTTGTGTATGAATATGTGTATGTTAGCAACAGGTTGACAGCGACTGCCGCAGCAGTTTTGACTTTTGTACATAATGTACAACACCTATTTTGCAAACCCAGCCCTTATGTATATATATATATATATGTGTGTGTGTGTGTGTGTGTGTTTGTGCAGTTCGTTACGGTCAGGGCCAGTTTTACTTTTTTTGGCCGCATTTTGAACGTTGCCTTCTTTGCCATTGATAAAATAGTTTCGAACGTGATGTTGGCGCAGTTTTTGGCAAGAATTCATGGCATGGCTCCTGCTGACTTTTTGGCCAACCATCCCACACCCACACCTACATTTGTATCTATGAGTTGGCTATTTAGCAGCAGGCATTGCAAGAATTCGCACGTAATTACAAGCTCATTGACATAGGTCACGTAGTTGACCAGACATGAATGAAATATCTAGCTGGATATATGTGTATATATGTATGTATGGCAGCTATAAATCGCAGATGATAAACAATTTTGGTTTATGGCAAACAAATTTATGCTTTGCCAATGGTTACTTTAAGGGCAGAGTAAGAAAAGAAAATTGTTGAAAATAATGTGCAACTTTTGCACGCCGAAGCAGAAATACTCTTTCAGACCGGTCAATTGCTGTCATACAATTTAGTATTCCGTTCAAATACGGTTTTTGCAAATATGTGTATAGTGAGAATTTTATGTAAGAAGCTAAATTAATTCTTAACATGCGAATTTGTTTATATACTAATTCGATATCTATAAGAATTTGGTCAAGCACTTAAATAAAACATTTAACTGTAGAGTTTGATAAGGAGTTTTACTACAACAACTTTTTTGACGGGCTATCCCCATAAGAGCTATATGACATAGTTGCTCGATAATCAAATGTTTGCCCTACATTCTTCTTAGTTTTGTCTCATGACAAAATTTGTCAATCAAAATCTCTTTTTCGACCAAATCTCAACACTGTTCTAGTTATATTTCAAATCAAATAAGGTTTATTTTTTTACAGAACTAAAATTACGATCGAATTTCGCTCTAGAATATAGTAGTCCGATTTAGACATATGTCTGCTGTACAAAGACGAATCAAGTCATGACTACATCAACTCGGCTGTTGTTACTTATCACTTTATAGGCGTCACATTCGATGCCAAAATGACAGCACCCTCTAAAAGGGCATTAAGATGGGACATTTGTCAAAAGTCGCTCAGCTGCCCTGACTGGGCCCGGGTCCTGTGCCAAATCGCAACCAAACGCCGCGCACACGAGAGAGGTATGTATATCGACAGGAGCAACAGATTTGCTAAATGATCATAATCCTAAAGAGCAGCGCGCCGCTAATCCGCAACTCAAATGTGACAACATGCGCGTCTGAAGTGCCGCCTAGGTCGTTCATATCCGGCGTGGCTATACTTGTTGTTGTTGTTGTTGCGCGGAAGTCTTCATGCGGCAGGGTATTCATAGTTGACCGCGGCTGTTACTAAATACCAACCCGTGGTAGGGAAGTTTTTGTGAAAAGCTATTGTAATGCGCATAGAAGTTAGCTAATGATAGTTTATGGCCTCTAAGTGGGTCAAAATGGTTCAGAATATGTACATATTGTATATACTCATATAGTGCAGTCATAAATTGGTATCACATAATTCAATCGCAGCATATTTCTAATATGCCTAATGAAAACGAGCGGAAATAAGACAAATTCCCATAAAACATAAGAAGCAGGCAAAAAAGAAATAGTGCAAGTCAGAATGAATGTCATTGAATGTCTACAAGAAATTGAGTTGATTAGTAGAAACCATATTTGAATACCCAAATCGATTAATACTCTTTTCTACAATGTGTCGCGCAATAAATATTCAACAACATTTTGGTAAAAAATTATTTAAGTTTTACAATTGAAAAAAATGTTGAAATCAAGTGTTTTTTTTCACCTATAATATAAATTTTTTTAAATTATGTTTTAAAATTATGTTTTTTTTTTTTGGCGCTGCATTCAAAAGCGGGGAAAAAAATTCCCATAAGGTGTATGATAAAATATCTAGATCTCAAATAATTTTTGAGCATCCCTTTCGTTAAATTTGCACAACTCTAATATATGTTAATTAGAAAATCAAATTAATATTTTGCCATTTATAGAATTGATTGAAGTGAAAATTAGAAATTTACTTAGTTGCGCAATATTTCCTTCTGCTTTTAAAAAATAAATTTTTAGCTGTAAAATATTTACTTTTCTCAATATTTATATCAATTTCGGCCTAGAGATACCAATGGGAAACCTATTTTCTTATAAGGCGAACTAGCAAAAACAAATTTCTGATTTCCCGGACAAAAAAGAACTCAAATTTTGTTGAGTGTACAATTTCTTTTGCTTATGTGCTGCACTGGCTGCGCCACAAAGTAATGTCACTCTTCCGGGAAAGAGCATAAAACCAACAAACAGACACGCAGAGTCGCTTCACGCTTCTGGCGCTGCTTAGCCGAAGCTTGACCTTAATCTTGTTAAAGGCAAATGTCCAAAATAAATAGAAAAGTTTAAAAATAAACCCGATCACTGAACTTGAACTAGCCTGTGCCGCTGTGGCGAGAGAGAGAAACAGATTTAGAGAAAGAGAAAAGCGGCGTAGGAGTTGCCCGTTCGACGACAGGTAAACATGCAAAAAAGATTCCCACGCTGCCAAAAAAAAAAGCAAATATATATAAAAATAGCTAAATATACTAAATAGACATACATCTCTATGTATAGTAAAAGCAGCAGCCATAAAGCAATTAACAGCACATTGAACGCTCGTCTCGCTCCTACGCTGGGCCGCTGTTAATGTGGGTGTTGCGGCTGCGCGCTGCATGCGGCATGCGGCATGCAGCATGCAGCAACGGCGTCGCGCGACAGGTAATATGTACGCCTCGGCTCGGCTCGGCCATACAGCACTATATGCCAAGAAATTCTGGATACGCCGTAGAGGCCAAGCGTTTTGCCAGTCTTAAGCAGTTCCCACGCTCACGACAAGCGGGTATTTCCAATGGACCAATTGATAAAGCGGGAAAAAACGCGCAGCACATGTAAACGCATTGGCCACTAAGTGTGAGAAACTGGGAAGCTGTTCAGGTAGGGTATATATATGTACATATATGCGGCAGATTCCCACACAGCAGCAGCGGCAGGTCCTGTGCGTTCCGCTCGTCCCGCTCGTCCTGCGCTATCAGGTGATGGAAAATTCAACATACGCTTTAAATGTGCGTAACATATGACATTGCCATAAAGGCTAACGATAAGACATATACATATATACAGTGCCTGCTGCCAGTGTTTGCCACTGTCAAAATGTGAGTCAACCCTCGCTTTACTTTAGCCAATCCCTCCCCAACCCCATCACCACCTCCACCCCCTCAATGCGCGCACTCTTTTTGGTTGTTTTTCCAACGCACATGAAGTTTTATCTTGAAACAACAGCCAACGACGTTGGGCGCATTGAAGCGGGGGGAGGATGTGGATGGTGTGGGTGGTGTGGGCTGTTGCGCAGATTTTAATGCTTCGGCCGCGCTTCATTTTGGGATTATAACCCGTAAAGTAAACAGTAGACGCAGTGTCCTTAGCCCAGGACGACTGCACACATTAACCCAATTTCAATATGCTTTTTGATTTGTTTGCGCGCCACTTTAACATTATCAAACAACGGTTTATGCGCGCTTGATGGGCGTGGCCGCCAATGGGCGCACAGGGGTGTGTGCGTTTTAATTGCCAGCAATAACAAGAAACGGCGGCCAGCACAACAGCAACAACAAAGAGGGGCACAACAACGAGGGGAACAATAACAAAAGCGACAACAAAATTTGCTTAAAGTTTGCCCAAATCCCATCTCCAAACCCGCTAATTGCGTCGAGTTCTTGTTGGAGTTTCGGTTTAGGGCAATTTTCAGGTCCAAGGAACTGCATATTGATTCGCGTAATTGTGCCATATATGCTTCATATATGTGTTTTATGCATATATTTATTTCATTACATCACTAAACATATATTGTTAAATATTGTATTTTTATATATTGTTTGTTTATATATTTTTCTGTCCTATGATTCGCATAATTATACCTAAATGGTATGCCAGATAATCGTTATAGACACAAATACAATTATTTTCTATTTTACACTTTATAATATAACTAAGCCCTTATCACTACATACATATTTAATAAAATCCTTTGTCCCATAAAGTATCAGCATTAAGAACAATGTCCATCCGTCCGTCTGTCTATTTCCTTGCAAACTAGTCTCCCAGTTTTAAAGCTAAAGAGTCTTGAATCTTTGCATAGGTTCATCTTTCAATTGCCGAACCACTATATCATATGGCTGCAATAGGAACGATCGGTGAAAAAATAGTTTCTAGTATGAAAAACTATTTTGCTTATCAAGAGATATTCACTAACCCCAGCTATCAAGATCGTACTACTGTATTATGTAGCACATTAGTAGGAGGAGATACTTTTATCTAACTCTGCTTTCACTATGTTCAGTTGTTTCTCATATCTTCAAAACTGTAAGGCAAATGTGTAAGAGAAAGCCAATTTACTTCTAATAAGACCACAACTCTCGTAAGGAGCGCAAGTTGATCTAGGGCTGTGGTAATAAAGAGTTCCTAGAGTCCCCAAATTACGGTTGGACCACATTGCGTATGTTAATTGAGACACTCGTTATGAACTCGACCATTAATCAACTTATGAACTGAGGTATATCCTTGCGAACGTCTTGTATCATTTGTCTTTGATACTTGCCATTGATTTGATTTGATTTAAAATTATTCAAAAATATAGCAGATGAAAGTACATTTAGTCGTTGATTATATAATGTTCATACGACCTTTGAGTTGTGAATGAGGAAAGCCGAAATTCACCTTTCAAATTTGAATGATCAAATTCGCATGACTTTCTAATATGCTCTACTTCTAAAAGTCAGATCGTTCTGTCATAGGAAAATATGGGGCAAGGATTGTTATTTTATAAAAGAAACTTTTTTCTTTTGCAAGATATCCAGCACATTAATGCATGGATAGTTCCAATAGCTAAAGTCCACTTTAAAAATTTCTTTGCAACAATAAAGCAAGTAAATAAAACGCCCAAATACATTTATTATCATACAAAAATGCCTTAATGCTTCTGCTCCTGCAATAGAATAGCTAACCGAAAGTGCTTAAATATATTAAATATTAACACAGCAAATATCACGTAAATAATAGATTTTATAGTTAAACTAAAATCGTTTGAATTATTGTGAATGCATATGCCAATACAAATAGCAAGAGAGGTTGCTGGAGAGGGGGAGCGAACGGGGGAGAGACAGTGGCAATAAAATGAAAATAAACAATGCAAAAAGCTAGACCAATGCTCGAGCAATAAACTTAATGATAATCAAGAGGCAACATCATCAACATTTTATGCATTACAATAATTTTGGAAGAGCAACAAAAAAATAATGAAAATAATTATGCATGTATTTTATTTGTATTTGTTAAACAAACATGAAGCGTACAAATACACAAAGCGCGCCGAGGCGTTCCAAATGCGAAAGTAAACTTTCAAATGAAATAAAAAAGCAACAACAAATAACAATGGCAATGGGCAACAACAAATACGGCAGCAAAATGTGTACCAGGGAGCAGCCAGAAGTTGGCAGTTGGCAGTTGGCAGTGGCAACCAGCAGCAGCCCAGCTATAAATACGGAAAATCTCGAAAATATCACGTAAAATCGATCAACAATACAAACTTGCAAGCCGAATGGCCATTGGGTAGCCCCACATAGCACCCAGTCCCATTCACCAGGCTGGCTCGGCAAATCAAACAACTCGAACGCTGGGCAAACGGGCGGCAACGACCAAGGGTCAAATCGATAACCATAATTTTATAGCATTGCCCTCTGTGCATACAAGCTGCTGTGTATTGCACTCTATGCACCCCCCCCCCCACCACCACCTTCTCTTTTCTGCCGCTTTTGTCTGATTCTTTTTTGTATACCCTGTGTTCACTGAGAGTGCGTAAAAGGGGTATAATCATTTTGAGCAAATGTATGTAACAGGTAGAAGAATGCATCTTTCATAAAGTATTTAAAATATTCCATTCAGCTATGTCAAACAGTGCATCCCATCTTGTAAGCTATGAAAGCTAAAGACTTGTGAATTATCATATTTATCCCTTATATACCATATGCAGAAAGATAACTCATACTACTTTCACCATATCGATGTCTATTGATATTAAATACTAGGAAATGTAGGCTCTCCCATAGTCGTACATATACATATTTGGATGTTCAATTTATAGTTTTAAAATTCTAGATAGATTTGCTTTAATACTCTGTATGCTTAGGGTATCTCTTAGTCGGTCACGTCAGCCCAGAGCGCTCTTGTTTTTTTCCTTTAAGGTTCGACCTCACCTACGCGTAAATAACCAAACACCTCCATTATCACTTACAGCGCGGTAGACGCATTGTCCGATTGTTGTTGCTGCTGTTGTCAGTACGTGATGTTCCCTATAAATTTGAATTTGATTTTGAATTTGCTCTAAAACAGCAGCAGCAGCAACAACAACAACAGTAGGAACAACAATAACAATAGAAACCAGCGTGTTTGGTGTGACTCGACTACCGACTGGACACTGATGGCGGACACTGTACAAATACGGAAAATTCAAGAGTGGAAAACAGGTAAATACGAGCAAACAACAACATCAAATGTAAACATGCTACATATTGAGAGGTAAATATCGTCAGATATTATTCACATCAAAGCTCTGCATATTCGAGTCGAATCTCAGTTCCCGAACAATCAGTTGAGTTGAGTTCGACTGCAGCCATATAGTATATTTAACTAGTTTACTTGATTATACTATGCTGCATTATACTAAGCTACTAAACTAGTTACTATACTAGACTATACGATACGATACTATGATATACTATACCTACATAAACTTTTCTAGAAACAACGTTTGTTTCATTATCCATTTTTAAGATACTGTCAAAACTAAATACGGTGATAACTTTTCGATTAATAGAACCTTGTCTCGTCGAAAATATTAATCGATGATATAATATATAGTTATAAAATCTATCTAGCCTTTCATTCACCTTTGAGGGCCTTAAAAAGGAAAATTAACTTTGAATAGAAGCGACTTTAGTACTTGCTTTTAAGGACAATCGAAGTTCGTAGAAAATGTTGCACGTAATAATATCTATATTTGTATACCCCGTACTGTATAGAAGCAGAAGTAAAGACATTTTAAACATTTAAAATATAGCTTAAAAGATGTCATCGCTTCCTCTAGGAGTTTGACAGAAACATAAAAGTATGCTACATTAATTTAACGCAAAGACTCATGGGAAAGAATTTGACTTAAACGTCGTAATCAAGCACTTCTTGTTGGTTGAATTCTCTAAGGGACTACACTTACAAAACAGAAAAAACATAAAAGAAGTGTGGATTTGTTATGAAATTTGTAGAAGTAATTTAAGTGAATTCAATTGAAATACTCGTCACATCACATAAAAGTCCTCAAGATGTGATTGAAACCACTCGCAAGGGAATACCACAGGTCTTAAGTGTCCATTCGATTCTCTTGAAATATATCCATAATATAGATTATTATATTTTGTTATATGGCCAACTCACGATCTGTGCTATTTAATTACAGAATAATTACGAAATTGTTATCTTCCAAAAAAAGCTTTGAATAATTTTCATGTCCGTTTTGAGTCCATGTGGCTCAATTGCTATAAATCTATTATTATTTTAAATTATTAATAGTTAAGAAAGCTGGAAACTGAGAAATTCGAAACTGGATGTTTGCTGCTTTTAAGATCATAGAATTGAAATTGATAGCCTTAAATATAAAAACATAATCAAAGTATTTTTACTTCATGTACAAATCAAATATCAGTTCAATTAGATTTCAGAAAGCATGGCATTAATTACGTCTTGCATTTTCTGATATGGGCAACTGCAACAGCCGCTGCAACAGTGAATGTGCAACAACTATCAGCAACAACAACAACAACAAGAAAAGCAACTTGAACTCAGTCGTAGAATGAAACAAAAATATGGTTGGGAAAAAATCAATACAAAGTCACGTTTAAGAGAAAATCACGTTTCATTAGATACCTACACCATATAATATATATATATACCTAGCACATGCCCTCACACACACACACACACACACACTTGTGTGTATGCACACACAGACACACACACACGAACGTAGAAGGCATTTAAATTCCATTTCTTGCTTTGAATTGATTTTATGTAAGCGAAAACTATTTCAAATACTAAAAAAAACTCGTCACTGAAATAAAAACAACAAAAGCGGCCATTTTGAATAGCGCTATTTCGGTTCTACAATCCCCATTTATAGAGTAGAGTACCTTTATCAATATCGTCGTGTGCTTACCTTGAAATTTACGACATATTTTGTTCGCTTTAATATCAAGGCTGACATTCTCGTGGGCGGGGCTCTAAATATAGAAGACACCGCATTGCGGTGTTACAGTTCTGGGCATTTCCTGGGCATAATTAGGGATTGTTGTACCCCAACTTAAGCCCTTTCAATGGCTGGGCCATTAGTTGCTTCCCCAAAATGGTGTTGACAACTTAAGGATATTTTTGGCTTAAGCAGCAGATTAACAACCATTTTAATAGGGTTGTCCGACTAGACGAAGAGTATTTAACATAAACCTAATGGTGAGCATATGATTTATGTGCACTGCTGCGATTTTATACATATATATTATTATGTTTCAGAAATATAGTTCTAAATTTCAAATAGAAAGCATAGAAATTGTCATTAAACTACCCCCATTTTATCAAAAAAGACATGATAAATACAAGTAGCCGTAACAGACTTTCAAAAAAGCTGTTACTAATGTTAAATGAATGTAAAAAGCATAGTTTTATTGCAATTATGTTACGTCAATGTTAAAAGCAGAAAAGCAGACTGTTCTTTTGATACAAAAACTAAATTATAGTAGCCCAATTTATTTACCTAAAATTGAGAAAACATCGGTTCATCAGAGAAAATAATGGATCAGTAAAAGACTTTAAAGAAAAGTAAAGCCATTTTTTTTTTGCATATAAAATGACTATTAAAACAATAGATTGATTATTTTACGTCAATGTAAAAAGAACTGTTGACACAAACTTTTGAATTTTATAATAGTCCAATATTTAAATTTATTTACGAATTATTTACGTAACTTAAATTGAAAAGATATTTAATATGAAAACAAACATCAAAAGTTAAGTTGTTTTTAAATTTAACATGAATGTTAACAGCACATGGCATGCTACTTTACAACATAGTTTAGGAAGTGTAAATGTAAAGCCCCTGAGATTTTTACAACGACAACAATTTCGTTTTGTACCGAACAGCAAAATTACAGCATTAAGCGGATTTCGTCACAAGAAGTCAAACACGCACACTAACGTGCACACACACACACACAAGCTCAAGCCCCCAGACGAATCTCAGTTTGTACATCAAAAATGTAGGAGACAAAAGAAAAGCATAAATTCTAGCAGACCAGAAATACAACAACACAGGGACAGGAAGCAGCAGAACGACAAAGGCAACAGCAGCAACAACAAGCAGTGCCATAAACTATACAAAAACGACAAGCAACAAAAAAATAAAGCGAA